>NC_037673.1:14164131-14212570 GCF_003255815.1 Theropithecus gelada
GGTGCTCGAAAAGTTGAGAGGCGGGCGCGGCCGCGGGCGCCGCCGCAGCCATGAAGCGGCAGCAGCGGCGGCGCCGCCGCCCCCGCCGCGTCCTCCGGTCCCGCCGCGGCGGCCAGCGCGGCTGGCTCGGGCTGCGGGGGCGGTGCCGGCGAGGGGGCCGAGGAGGCGGCCAAGGACCTGGCCGACATCGCGGCCTTCTTCCGATCCGGTGAGTGCAACAGCGGCTGGCCAGCCCAGCGGCGCTGCCCCAAGCGTTCGGCCGATCCGCCAAGGAGCTGCCAAGCTCCGGCCACCACGCGCCGGTGCCCACCCGTCCGTTGGGGCCCGCACGCTCTCGCCTGGGGCCACTGCTTCCACGCGCCGGGGCTGCCCGCCCGACATCCGCGTGTCCCGCTGCCCGCGCAGCCCGGCGAGCGGCAGCTTGGCCCGAACGCCACCACTTCGCCTTCCCTACACCCGCCCCTCGTTCCAGGGCAGAATCCCCTGGTCTCCCGCTCCCGGCAGCCGCGGCTTCGCGGGCTGGGGCGCCGGCTCTTTGTCTCTTTCGCTGGAGGACCGAGGAGGCGGCGGCGGAGATGGCGTGGGCGGAGGCTCTTACCCCGGAGACCGAGCGGACTGAGCCGGGGCCGGTCCGGGACGGGAAATTGGTCTCCGATCTGTGCCTGTTTGTGCCTGATTTGTACCTGGACCCTCCTCGATCCCAGTAGCAGCCGGGTTTCTTTGCTTGGCCCGCTAGCCTGTCATCTCCCCAGCCTCGGTCTACACTTCTGTGAAACGGGGCAGTCACGGCATTCACTGCCCAGGGAATGGGGACAGTGGCCGAGCTGAAGCTCGGAGGGCCGGGAGGCGCGGTGAGCCATTGTCTCCGGGGACAACCCGGGAGGGTCAGCTGGGAACGTGGCCCCGGGGGGGCAGTGCGGGACTAGGGCTCGCGGGGCACTGCGTGGGTGGCGTGGAGGTGGAGGCAGTGCTAGGTGGCCCCGAGTCCACCCCGGCGTGGAGGAGGTGGCCGCCGTGGAGGCGCGGGTGGCGACCGGTTCGTGGGAGGGGCACCGGGTTTGCTGCGCAGGGGGCGTGACAGGGCGTCCCCGGTACCCCAGCGGCGGCGCCTCCTCCCGCCCCGGCCCAGATCCCGCGCGAGCCGGGCCCGCGTCCCCGTGTCCCGCGTCCCCGCGCCCAGTCCCGTCTGCTCGCGCGTCGGCTGAACAGCAGCAGCAGGAGGCGGCGGCGGCGGCGGCGGCGGCCTCGGGGCCCGCAGCCCAGAGCGCAATCCTTAGCGGGCCGGGTGCGGGGCAGGGAGGATGCAGACTCTGCGTTGGAGAGCGGAGGAGGGCGGGCCAGGTCGGGGCCTGGAGAGGCGGGCGGGGGTGCTGGTGGTGGCCCCGGGGAGGACGGCAGGGCTGGGGACACCAACGGGCCGGGGGAGCAGCCCTGCCCTGGGGGACGCGCGGGAGGTCGGCGGCTCACGCTTTTCCGTGGCCTCTTTGAAAATCACCTCCCCAGATTCTGTGAGATCAGTTCCACAATCCGGGTCACAAGGAGCAATTGCAGCGGGAGGGCGATGGTGAGAGTGAGAAGTTAGCAGTGCTGGACCTGGTTTAGTACTGTCTTCCCTTGGTTGTCTTGATCTTTGCTAGGCGGGGTTATTTTTGATTCATTTTAGCAGATTGGTTGTGGCTAGGAGTGACACAGCCGACTGTCCAGTGTTAGCTTGGGGTTAATCTACTCCCCAGTGCTCACTCTCCTTGTGAGGTCCCTGCAGAAAGCAAAGGTTAGGAAAACATGAGCTCCTTCTAAAGAAAGCCACCCTCCCCCCCACCTTTTTTTTTTTTTTTTTTTTTTTTTCCCGGTGCGACTGGCCAGGTAGAGCAGCCCCGTCTTACCTCTTAATAGCAGAACTGGGACGTATTCCATTCATGCCCTGAAGCTAAAGTCTAGCCTGTCTTCTTTTTCTCTCTACCACCTGTCACAGAATAATAGATTCTGTGCAGAATTCAGCTCCTCTACAGCTGTTAGAAAGGCTCTTCTGTGTTGGAGATGGATTTTTTGGTGCTTGTGAGACCAGGCCTTTTTACATCTCTATTATGCATAGTAGAAAAATCTCTTCTGCTGCTAAGAGCCCTCCCTAAAAGACACCGAAGACTTGCTGCTTGTCGGCGTGACTCTCTCCAGGAGTTGTCGTCTGCTCTTGGCTTTGCTTAGGCCTGTGCTGACCCCGCCGCTGGGGCTCCTGTTCATGTTCCGTTTGGGTCAGAACCAGGTAATGTTGCTCACTGGCTTGTACCTTTCTTCCCCCCTCTGAAATGACAAACTTAACTTTTAGTTGTTTCACTTAGAACCAGGAGCCAGGGCAGAACTTAAGTAGGTATCATCAGATGCAGCGTCCCATTCCGGGGATAGCCTGGAACGTCTTTTTAAAAGTGAAATCTCCTTTGGGCAGCTCTGAGTCCCTGACCTAGATCTTGGCTCTAGCATCTAGGCCAACGATGTCTAGCAGGGGGCAGAGAGGGGCCATTCTGTTGGATGAGTGGGTGTGGGAGTGGGGTTTGAACGGTCAGGGCTGACCAGGTGAGGAAGCTGAGGAGAATGCAGTCAAATCCATCAGATATCTGGGTTTCTTTTTCTAAGACGCAGAAATATGGGAAAATAGGTTCTCATTGACTGGGGAGGACAGATCAGGGTGTGCTTTTGAGCCTGGTACTGAAAGTGCCAACCTGACTTAGACAAAGGCTTTCCATTGGTGGCCTTCCCTTTCTCAGCCCTGAAACTCTGTTTGCGTGGCTGCCTGATTTTCTTTTTTTAAATTCCTTCTTGTTGCCCGCATTCGACTTTGTCTTTGTAGCCACAGATTGAAAACTAATACCAGTGGTTGGGTGAAGAAAGAGAAGACTTTAATAGAACTTTTAAACAATTAAGGGAAGTTCAGAAATAGAGTGAATAGTCCTGTGATTTCTCCATTACTGGAAATGCTCACATAGAGGTGCTGTCACCTGGCAGGGTTTGGAGCTGGGCTCAGGGGACAGGACTGCTGCCCTGGAGAGGGGTCCAGGAGATGACCTTGGGGCTGTTCCCCTTTGCCTGTGGACTTTGGCTTTCTCTGAGCCCTCAGTGCCTAATCCTTGTTCTCCGCTTTTCTTTGGGTAATTCAGGGCTCCAGAGCCCTGGTGCGCTTCTCCTCTGCTGAGCATCCACCCAGGTTCACCTCACCCAAGGTCTCATTTCTTATGCTGTCATTCCGTTCTCTGCTCGGGACCTTGGCACTCCCTATTCATTTTGACCATCCTGATCACCTATTTATAGACCTGGCATGAAGCAGGCAGGCCAATTAGTGTTCAAGTGGATTGAGTTGTAATAATGTGAGTCAGGTCCTGGTGCTTGTGTGTTAAAGAGCAGTGAGAGATTTTCTGCAGGTGTTAGTGAATTTTGAACTTCACTTTTCTCCTTTGCACAGAGCTCAGCACAGTAAAACCAATTTCAATGCAAAAGCAAAAAAAAAAAAAAAAAGAGAGAAAAAAAGGACACTGCAAAAATGAGCTAGTCTTGTTTTAATTTTATTTTACAGATGAGAAATCAGCCTTAGGGAGGTTTCATGACTTGTCCCCCAGACTGGAACTTGGGTGGAGACAGAGTCAGGGCCCTGGTCCCTGGTGCTGTTTCCTGGTCGCCTCCCATAGCCAGGACATTGCTTACATTAGTTCTCAACCCCACTGGGACCAATCATTTTTATTGCCAATCTATTTTGGGGCTCTGTTCTCGTGGCAATAAATCATTCTTTCAGCGCTCCCTATTTAACCTTGCGAAAGACTGTGTGTGTGGTGGGGGTGCTTACATAAATGCATTATTTTTAACCTGCCTGGCACTCTTTAGGTTGGCGTTAAATGAATATCTGGAGAATAAAGGTTTGTGGTTATTCAGAAGCATCACGTCCTGTCGTGCTTGGTTTCTTTCATTATTAAATCTTATTCTGGACTCCTCCTGCTGCCCCTCTCCTTCCAGGGAACATGTGAAGAAAATCAAGTCTGTTAGTGAGGGAGAAGCACACATACCTTTATATGTTTTGATACGATGGTTTCCTCAAGGAGTATGGAGGGAAGCTTTTCTTCATATTTATGCCTTTAACACCGCTGAGGTAGTTGGCCCGGGGCGGGCTGTGCTACTTCTGTGGGTATTCAGAAGCCTGGCAGCTTTGGTGGTTGTGAGCACCGATAATGATTGTATTACAAAGTGGGTCCTTGTTACCCTCAATATTTTGAAAACGGAAACTGAAGGAAATGTAATTGATAGTGAACGTTAGTTTCTCCTTTTTAGGTGGCACAGTTTTAGAGGAAAGCAAGGAGATTTCTAAAATTCCTATAAGTGACTTTCGAGAAATCAAAGAAGTGCAGTAAAGTCATCATTGAAAGAAGCTTTTCATTGAGACCTTGTAAACGGACGTGTTGATGTGGGGTATTGTATTTTTTCCCTTCGCAATTTAACTATTTAAGATTCAAATGAAAATTTAAAGAAGCCATTTCCACCATTTAAATGATTAACCAAGATTTAAATGAAGTCGGTGGTGGTGTTCAAAATGAAGCATGTGGTTTAAATATGTTTCCTAAATGTATGCTGAAAATAGGTAATTTCAGTGGTCTTTTTTGACCTTTTAAATGTTATCATAAATTCAAGATTTGTTCTGAACTGCAAGTGAAAGATGTGTTTGAAGCTGTCATAATCTAAGTCAGCTGTATTCAATATTTACTTTAAGTTCATTTACTTGACTATCGAGAAAATAAAATTCTATCTCATATCCTTGGCAGAATTTCAGAGAAAAGTCTAATTCTTAATCAATAGCCACACTTTACTGCCTGGTAAACTCACTGCTGTTGATAGGGATGAGCTGTGTTTTACTAGAAAAAGCAGTGATAACACCCCACCCCCCATTCCTCCTCAATTCTATAATGAATTGGCTTTTATTTCCTTAAGTGCATTGTCTTGACAAAATTTTAAAAAGCTGACAGGAAATAGTATCAACTCCCTGGACAGTGAAGACTTGGATTTGCGGGAGAATCCCAGTGTATTCTGGTGGAAAGTGAGTGCTCTGACCTCGTCCTCCCGTTTCTTCCAAGTACTCAGCTGAGTAGACTTGGCCAAACTGACAAGGGTGATGGTGTGGTTGGCCTGGTGGATGGAGATGCTGTGTTTTGAATCTTCTCAGCCTCATTTTAATTAATGGGCTGCAGGGACCAGGCTGGGTCTCCGGCTGGAGCAAGGGGTAAGCGGGTTAGATGTGCAGCCACAGGGTTCTCTTCATCCTTTTCTAGTTCTGCTTACGTGCTGTTCAGTGGGCCACTGGGAGAGGGAATGAACAGGGAGACTTCCCAGTGACCCTTGCACTTAGGAATTCTGGCTGCTGTTACTCAGCGGGAGCTGTTCTGGGAATTCCTATTGCTGTGCCTCTGAACTGAGGGGAAGGGAGCACAGAGGAGTGGACAGAGGCCTGCGGGGCCCTGCATGTGCTGCTGGCTTCCTGCTGGACCCCTGGTCTCCTCCCCCTGTGCCCACAGAACAGGACTTTGCTCTCACTGCCAAGGTGCCCAGCTCCCTGCCAGTTTGTAAATCTCAAAGGGAGATACCTGGCTAGACTCTCCAGTGGGGACTCCCAGCTTTTTGATGTTACTGAGCCTTTTGTGCAGACAGTCTTACTTATGGGGAATCTTGCTCTCGCGTTTAATGGTTAACAAGTGCATAAACACTCATTTTCACTTCTCATTCATTCATGGAAACAATTTGCTTACTGAATAGTTGTGGTGTTACCTGAATTTCCTCTTTTCTGTCCCCTCTCCACATAAGGAAGCCCCTTGAAACCCAAATTACTAACCACCTGCCCCCTGGGAAAGGTTGTATGTGGGGGGAGAGAGAGCAAGCCAGAGTGAGGCTACGAGCCGGGGGGCGGAGGGCATTGACCTCTGAGATTCCTCCCTGTGCCATTTGATGGCAGAGGGGCTGTGGAAATGTAAAACCTCATTTTGGTGATGAACATACTTGAGTTTTAGATTACTGACTCTTTTAATTAGCCACATGTCTACTCTTGTCTGGTGGGGGAGGATTGCAAAGTAGTCTAGAGCTGGTGTTTTGGAGGCATCTTCCTATTTGGGCTTTGTCATAAATGAGTGCATTTTAGCAGTTACACTGACAGAGAAAGCTTTCATGAAAACTTAGTCAACCCAAAGACTGGATTCCAGGTCTGGAGTACTTTGGCTTTGCGGCGTCCACATGAGTTGATGAGGCTTGTTTTCTCACAGTCTGTAGCCCTGCTGTGGACAGGGATGGATTGCAGGAGGTTTCTCTTGGGGAGGGGTTTCAGTGAGCGGCAGCAGATTTGTCCTGGCCACTCTGTGGACCCCCTTTCCTGAAAGGAGGGGGAGTTAGTGCTGCTCCATTACTGCCTCGCTGCGGGGAAGGCCAAGGGTCCCATTGCTGTCTGTCTGTTGTTGTTAGCATTGAAACTGTGTAGGTGTGGATAGATCACAAACTATAGTACAGCCATTCCATTAATGTTGAGTGAAAGAAGACAGTCTCAAAATGCTGCATGCTGTGTGAGTTTGTTTATATGACGTTGGCAAAAAGATAGAACTGTAGTAACAGAAAGCGGATGGTCATTGATTGCCAGGAGTTGGGGGCATGGAGGAGTATGGCTACAAGGAGGCAGGAGGCAGGTGAAGGATGGGGAACTGATTTGTATTCTGGTCGTGGCGGCTGCATATGTTAAAATTCACAGACCTTTACACACACACACACACACACACACACACACACACACAGTTTAACTGCATGTTATTTTAAAATGTGACAGTAAAAAAAGACTAATAATAAACTGGGAGAAAATCTATTAAATCAAAGGATTATGTATATGTGGTTAATAAAGGGCTTCCTCAAATCACGTAAGACAAGACAATTTAGAAAGAAAATAGGCAAACAATTCAAAGAAGTATGAATGGCCAAAAAATACACATTCAGCCTCACTGGTATTCGAGGAAATGCAGATAGAACCAATGATACCAACAAAAGCCAAAGCTGATATAAGTAATTATTCTCTAAGTAAACTTGAACAAAATTGAGTTAATTTGGAAAGATTTTATATTGATTTGAAAGATAGTTAATACTTGCGTTCATACTTTGCTATGTAGGACCTACCTTCTTAGAATTGCCAGGGGTAGTCTAGGGTGATGTTAAAGATAGATAGGGGGAAATAAAGATTCGTTCCTGGGATTCTGTAATACGTGTTAACTTGGGAATCCATCTGGTGTATAAGTCAAATTTGCTGACTTAAAAGACAGTAATCTTTAGCTAGGGACAGTTACCATTTTTGCTGCTTCAAAATTTCCCACTCCTGTGATTTGTGCTGCTGTCCAGATCGAAGATGACAAGTGGCCCATGCAGGATGATCTTCAGCACCTCACAGTTCCTGGTATGAAAGAAGAAGCTTCATCTGGAGGGCTTCGTTCCTACATGAGTATCTATAGGAGATCATTTGCCCTCTGTTCTTAGGCATTCTTGTATATAATTGACAGCGACCTATTTCACAGTATTGACAATTAATAAATGAATTTGTGAAGTGTTAGCCCTACCTACTTTTAAGACTCATAACCATAAAACAAAACTATGCGTGAACTTGAGAAGAACACAATTCAAATTTAAACGTGTAATCCTAAAATGTTTTTAGGTGGGGTTTGTCGGTGCCTGGTTTTTCATACTCTGTGTGTGTGTGTGTGTGTATGTATGTATGTATATTTCTTGGAAAGTCATAAAATGCCCCACTTTGGAATTCTGTGGAATAGGTGATTTCAGTGCAAGAATGAATGAATGTATCGGAGACTAATACTTGAAATCTGTTTTCAAAGAACTCATGTTTCCTACTATATATGAAAGGACATGTATAAATGACATGAATGCTCAGGCAAAATGTTTAGATTGTAATTTGAAAATGATGCATATGAGAAGTCATTAAGATGTTGGTCAAAACAGTGTGTGTATGAATTGATCTCCATTGTTTATTCATTTTGCTCTACTTCCTCTTACATTGACCCATTCACTTTTTCTTTTTCTTTTTCTTTTCTTTTTTTTTTTTTGAGACGGAGTCTTGCTCTGTCGCCCAGGCTGGAGTGCAGTGGTTGGATCTCAGCTCACTGCAAGCTCCGCCTCCTGGGTTCACGCCATTCTCCTGCCTCAGCCTCCCGAGTAGCTGGGACTATGGGCGCCCGCCACCTCGCCCGGCGATTTTTTTTTGTATTTTTTAGTAGAGACGGGGTTTCACCGTGTTAGCCAGGATGGTCTCGATCTCCTGACCTCGTGATCCGCCCGTCTCGGCCTCCCAAAGTGCTGGGATTACAGGCTTGAGCCACCGCGCCCGGCCGACCCATCCACTTTTTCAAGTTCACAATGATTCTTTATTGCTGCTGCCATTGAAGGACGCCACTGATACCTGTGAGAGGGCACTCTTTGGCATTTGCATTCTGGAAGTTTTGCATTTTCTTATTTGTGTTTACTTTTTTTTTTTTTTTTTTGAGACGGAGCCTCGCTCTGTCACCCAGGATGGAGTGCAGTGGCACGATCTTGGCTCACGGCAAGCTCCACCTCCCGGGTTCACGCCATTCTCCTGCCTCAGCCTCCCAAGTAGCCATGACTGCGGGTGCCTGCCACCACGCCCGGCTGATTTTTTGTATTTTTAGTAGAGATGGGGTTTCACCATGTTAGCCAGGATGGTCTCGATCTCCTGACCTTGTGATCCGCTCGTCTCGGCCTCCCAAAGTGCTGGGATTACAGGCTTGAGCCACCGCACCCAGCCAATTCCTCTATTTTTTATTCTGAAGCTACCACACAAATATTGAAAAACAATGCTTTGACTGGAGTGTTACAAATATTTCCACCTAACTAGCTTTACACAATAAAATCTCTAAAGTGTAAATTGCCCAATATTTTGACATCTAAATAACTGGAAAAAATGCCTCATTAGTCTAATAGTAAACAAATAGATTTCTCATTTGTAGGTAGCTTTTTAAAAAATTTAAATTCATGATGATGAGAAATTCTTCCCAGCATTCGCTGCCCTTTTCAGTACCAGAGTGATGAAAGCTGGCATGCAAGGGAGCATCCCTAGCTCAAAAAAAAAACCACACACACACAAAAAAACAAACCCAGATTGCACAGGGGCACAATGTATTTCACAGTTTTTTTTGTGTGTTTTTTTTGAGATGGAGTCTCCCTCTGTCGCCCAGGCTGGAGTGCAATGGTGCAATCTTGGCTCACTGCAACCTCTACCTCCTGGGTTCAAGCAGTTCTCTGCCTCAGCCTCCCGAGTAGTTGGGATTACAGGCACCCGCCACCATGCCCAGCTAATTTTTTTTGTATTTTTAGTAGAGATGGGATTTCACCATCTTGGCCAGGCTGGTCTTGAATTCCTGACCTTGTGATCCACCCGTCTCGAGGTTCCCAAAGTGCTGGAATTACAGGCGTGAGCTACTGCACCCTGCTGTATTTCACACTTTTTAAGAGTCACTTCACCTCCATCTACATTTTGTTGCACTTATCCTAATATGCCTTGGGTCCAGGAACCTGGAGAACGGGCACTAATTTGATGGTTTCAGGCTGTACCTTTTACTCACGTGCCAATTCAGATCAGCGCATCCTGATGGGTTGCCCATAGGAGAGCCACTCTTCATGACAGGGACTTCACTGTAGAGTCATTTAGTGCCAGAATTTTGTTAGTTGGTCGGTATACATATTATTTTTTCAATATTTAATGGCGGAATTTGCAGGATTCATTGTTAGGCCTTTCTCTCATACCTCGTGGCATTGTTTATTAGGTCCAGCTTCAGCTCTGCTGGAGGCTGAATTCTCATAAGGTTCAGGCTGTTTGTGAGATGGAACTGTCCACTGAACCAAAGAGCTGGAAACCTTTGAAAGCCTTGCAAGGTTGAGGTGAGATCACATAGATTTGCGGTGATAACCTGCAGAGTGGACATGGAGCCTTTGGAAAGTAGGATGGCAGCCTCGCAACAGCCTGCCACTGGCCATGCTTGCCACACCCTTGCTATCCTCTAAATCTTTAACAGCAGCTGCCAGGGAGCAGCATGAGAGGCCGGGACCCCTGTCACCGGGGATGAGATAGCACCTTTGGAATTGTGCTCCATAGGAAAGTAAAATAAGCGCATCTGCAAAGTAGTAACCTGCTTGCGATATCATAGGATGAGATTTAAGATACTGTTTATTTCCTTTTCTCCCAAAGCTGTAAGTGCCATCCTCTCCTCTAAGAAAACCTGGTAAAATCTTCCTCTTCACTGTTATCTCTGTACTGCCACCACTGGGTTTACCATCTGAGGCCCTGTACTTTGCCAGGCACTGTGCAGAGTGTTTTATATACTTCTCCTTGTATAGATGCAGCTCCCCCTCCCTCAGCAGGTGCATGCCATTCCTGGGTTGTGGATGAGGATGTCTGCTTCTGGTAGGGCAAGTGACCTGCCTGCCCCATTTGACTCTGTTTGTGAGGGCTCGAGTTGGAATTAAGCCCAGGGCTGGCAGATTACAAAGCCCCCTCCATGCCACTTCCCTCTCTCATGGAGGGAGAGAGTAGATGTGACCCCTACTCTATACAGCATCCCACAGCCTCCTGAATTTTCATTTTAAAATCCTGAAAGTTGAATTTGTGTATACTCGTGTGTTGAAGATCAAAGCTATAATTTACAAGTCTCACACCAAATAAAAGTTGAGTGAAAGATTCCAGGCTATAGCAAGTATTTTTCTCATGTTGGTTTGGGCCCTGTAATTTAGTTTCTGTGCCTTTCCTCTTCTCACCTAATTAAAACCGATGTTACCTTTTACATAAATAACCCTAGCAGTCCCAGCTTTCCAATGCAGGCATGTTGGCTCTGTTGAGTTTTACAGGCTCCCCCGGCTCACGGTCTGGGGAGAAATTCTGATTGAAATCTTGGCCCTCTGTTTTCTTGGCTGTCTGGACTTGGGCTCAAGCGCTGGATAGGAAATCTCTGTGGCCGTTAACGTGGGGGTGGGGAGGACGGGAAGGGCGGGGAGAGGCTGGCCGGGGAGAGAGGTTTCTCAGCCCTTGCTGTGTGTGACACATTAGAACACTACGAGGGCTTCCTTTCTAACTTAGGAGAGGAACAGGGCCAGGAGTGAGAGGGGCAGGAGGGCGCCACTGAGCTGCTTTTTTGGGGTCGGTTTTATAAAATGGGTGTGGTCACTCTTGGTTTTGCTATATATAGCTGTTTCGTTGTAGCCACTCATTTTGTTGCTGTTATTCATCAAAATGTGCATGTAGATGATATTTAGTCAGGGGAAGCAGGGTCATTTCCTTCCCACTGCCTTAGGCACGTGTCCTAGGCCGTTGTGTGTGTGGGTTGCATTCTCGTCAGCCACACCTCATGTGGTCCCCTCACAGTCAATGGCATGATTTTATGGGATGCCTGCTCAGGTTTATGCCCACGTAAAACTTCTGAGCTGTTGTTTTCCAGCATCATTTCCACACTGGGAATATGCTCTGTTTTTCTGTGCGACTCTACGTTTACCTTGGAGTTTTAATATTTCAGTCAGGATGATTGAAATGTTGGTCTCTTGAACGCAGACATTGTATAATCAGAAGGTAGATTGCACTCTAAACATTTACAAGTCACTTTCTCCTAGTTTGCCCTAGGAGTTTCTCAGACTTTCAAGCTTTTACATTTTTATGTAATTCTTACCTTTAGAAGATTTCTAGAATTAAAAGGATTGGCCTTTAAGACCCTGGATTGCTTTTGACCTACTATTGTAGTATATCTTTTATTTTAAACTAGTAAAGGTGATACAAAGCTCAGGTCCGAATTAACTTAGTTGAATTGTGATTTTGCTGTTTATTTTTATTTTTATTTTTATTGTTTTGAGACAGAGTCTCCCTCTGTCGCCCAGGTTGGAGTGCAGTGGCGCAATCTTGGCTCACTGCAAGCTCCGCCTCCCGGGTTCACACCATTCTCCTGCCTCAGCCTCCCGAGTAGCTGGGACTACAGGCGCCTGCCACCACGCCTGGCTAATTTTTTTATATTTTTAGTAGAGACGGGGTTTCACCGTATTAGCCAGGTTGGTCTTGATCTCCTGACCTCGTGATCCACCTGCCTCGGCCTCCCAAAGTGCTGGGATTACAGGCATGAGCCACCACGCCTGGCCTTTGCTGTGTAGTTTTTGGTCATTTATTTGGTCCATGTATTAATTGTGGATTGCATCCAGAGTTATTTCGGAGGGGGTAAACTTTGAGAAGCCAGAGCTCATCATGCTCAAACAAGCAAGAACAGCCTCAGATCGCAGTTGTAAGTATTTCATCACTTCTGCTTTGTCTTCCTCTGTCTCTCTTTCTGGATATAGATAATTTACATATTACCTTGTTTCTGAACCATTTGAGAGTAGGTTACAAATACGATGATGTCCCTTACCTCTAAATGGTTCAGTGTGTATTTTCTAAGAGTGAGAACATGCTCTTACATAGTGATCATAATCAGGAAATTAGTTTCGATACAATATCATGATCTAAATCACTAACACCTTTTTACCAATTGTCTCAGGATTGTCCTTTTTGGCAGTTAAAAAAAATTATGGTCCAGGATCTCATTCAGGACCATGTTACGTTTAGTTTGTTGTGTCTCTTCCGTTTCCTTGAATTCGGAGCATCTCCTCAGCCTGTCTGTCTTGTTACCCTGATAGTTTTGACAATTACAGGGTGGTTATTTTAAAGACTGCCCCCCAGTTTGGGTTGCCCGATTCTCATGAGTAGATTCAGGCTGTGCATTTTTGGCAGAAGGGCTGCATCCTTTTTGGAGCATGGTGTCTGGGAACATGTGATACCCACTGTCCCACTGTGCTGATGTGCACTTTGATCACTTGGTTCAGGTGATGACTGGCAGGTCTCTCCACCTTATTTGTCCCTTTGTCATTGGTTAGCATTTTGTGGGGAGATAATTTGAGGCTGTTCTCTCCTTCCTTTCATTTGCTAGTTGTAGCATCCATTGATGATCTTCGCCTGAATCAGTTGTTAATATGATGGTTGCGAAATGTTGACTTTTTTTTCTAACTTTGCAATTCTTTTTGTATTTAGTTGACTTTGTACTGTAAGGTAGAGCTTTCCTTCTCTTCCACTTATTTATTTATATAAGTGTGGCCTCAGGAATTCCTGTTTTATGCGATGAGCTATAATCCTTTGCTGTCACTTAGTTGGATGCTCTAATTAGCTAAGATTTGGCTAATGGGAGCCCCTTCATCCTGGCTCTTTTACCTTTTGTGACCTGTCTCCATCATTTTTTGGAGCAGTTTCTTACTTTCTGGCACAATAAACTGTTCCAGGTGCACCTTGCGCTTTCCTTGCCCCAGTGCTGGGATCAGCCATTTCTCCAAGGAGCCCTTGGAGAAATGGTTCATTTTAGTAGGGAATGGTATTTAAAAACACGATCTAGGCACTAAGCGTGTTCATTGCTGCAGAGTTGTCATTGCTTTTAGGGCCTCTCAGTAGACAGAGCTAAGAAGTGTATGCGTGTTTGTGTGTGTATGTACGCATACACATAGACGTTAATTACACATGTGCACACGTCCTCTCGGTAATAAAAACCATGTGTTTATACTCAGTGTCTCCAATTCCAGTACAGTACCACAGGGTGCATTTTAGTCTTTCCTCTTCCATATTTGTAATTCCCTTCTCTGACAGTGAAAATCCTGGCTCCTTTTATCCTCTGTACCTTTACTTACTCACTCAATCCTCAGTATGCAGAACCTAATTTCAGAATGCTAACCCATACCGCGGTGATAAATGAACCTCCACCCCCAAGTTTAAACTGTTCAAATCAGCAGTTAGTGGTCAGCTTCTGTTCAGCTCAGTGCCTTGTCAGTTAGTCATCCAAACAAAACAGATGAAGTAATGCTCTGCAGTTCCCCAGGGGCATGTTTGAGAAAAGAGCTGCCAGACTCCATCAACAGCTTACTTTCTGGTGATGTCGAAGCACAAAATTGAAAAATCAGGAGTCGCCAGAAAAGAAAGGGAGATTAATTTCGTACAGTTTATAAAAAGGACACCTGTTGTGGGAAAAACAGTTGGTCATCTTCATCTCAGCGTACAAATTGCCAAAGAGAAGAAATAAAAAGGAAAGTGGTGAGCCAGTGAGAATGGGTGTGTAGAGGAGGATGGGTCAGGCGGACCTTTCTCAGGGATCCACTGCATTCTACAAGTAGGAGAAGAAGCTGCGTTCGTGTGTTGGAGTAAGCTGTGAGTCATGACTTGAAAGACTGTTGCTTACTGCCCTTCATTGACTAAATATTTCTTCTCAGAAACCACCTGCAGTAAATTCAAGGCAGCTATGTTTCAGCCTCAGTGCGGGATTTCTGGGAACTGGGTTTATGTGCACTGAGTCCCAGAAATCATGGAATGGTGGGTGAGATCTTAGATTTCATTTGCTGCTCTGTGTTTTCCTTCTCTCTCTCTCCCCCCCCCCCCCGTCTTGCTCCCTCTCCCTGTCTCCCTCTCTGTCCCTGACTCTCCCTCTCTCTCCCCGCTGTGTCTCCCTTTCTCTCTTTCCTTTGAGACAGGGTCTTGTTCTTGCCCAGGCTGGAGTGCAGTGGTATGGTCTCGGCTCACTGCAGTCTCTACCTTCTGGGCTCAAGTTCCTGTCTCAGCCTCCTGAGTAGCTGGACTTGGAGCATGTGCCACCACACCCAGCTAATTTTTGTATCTTTTTTTGTACAGATGGGGTTCTGCCATGTTGCCCAGGCTGGTCTTGAACTCCTGGACTCAAGTGATCCACCTACCTCAGTCTCCCAAGGGCTGAGATTATACACCTGAGCCACTGCACCCGGCCTGGTCTTCGTTTTTCTACATTAAATGATGACATGGATATTAGGTCCCTGACTTGGGGAGACAGTCTCAGTTTCATATATTAAGTTCTGTACTGCCCATAAACATCCTCATGCTTGTTAGATTGTGTTCTGGAAAATTTGGCCTCTGTATTTCTAGCAACACTTCCTATGATTACACATTTTAGCAAGAAAAAAAATCATAATTTGCTTATTAGTATTTTAATGGAGAAAGGCTTTTGATATTAGAAAATCTGGGAGTAGGCCAGGCGCTGTGGCTCACACCTGTAATCCCAGCACTTTAGGAGCCCAAGGCAGGCAGATCACAAGGTCAGGAGATCGAGACCATCCTGGCCAACCTGGTGAAACCTGTCTCTACTAAAAATACAAAAATTAGCTGGGCGTGGTGATGTGCGCCTGTAGTCCCAGCTACTCGGGAGGCTGAGGCAGAAGAATCGCTTGAACCCAGGAGGCGGAGGGTGCAGTGAGCTGAGATCACGCCACTGCACTACAGTCTGGGTGACAGAGTGAGACTCCGTCTCAAAAAAAAAAAAAAAATCTGGGAGTAAAAAGTCGTGACTAGGGGTAGTGAGAGTGACTGCTAATAGGTCAGACATTCTGGGGGAAGTTTTTGAGCTAATGGAGATGTTTTGGAATTAGAGAGTGATGAGGCTGGAAACGGTGATTTCTTCCTGTAATCCCAGCACTTTGGGAAGCTAAGGTGGGAGGATCTCTTGAGCCTAGCGGTTTGAGACCAGTCTGGGCAACATAGTGAGATTATCTACCAAAAATTTAAAAATTCGCTGGGCTTGGTGGCGTGCGCCTGTAGTCTCAGCTGTTCAAGAGGCTGAGGTGGGAGGATTGCTAGAGCCCAGGAGTTTGAGGCTGTAGTGAGCCATGATTGTGCTACTGCACTCTAGCCTGGGCAGCAGAGTGATGACACCCTGTCTCTTAAATAAATAAATAAGTAAATAAATAAATAAAAATAAAGAACAAAAAGCCACTTAATTTTCCTACCCCTTACAAAGTAGGCAGTGATAACATTATACCTCAGGAAATGGAACTCAGAGAGGTTTTTTAACTTGCCCCAGATCAGGTGGCTATAGGGACAAGGTTACCACGTGCACAGTGGGTTCTGCCAGAGGCGGAATCCGCCTGTGCTGGTGTCTCCTCCTCTGACGTGCATCTCACATGGAGGAATTTGACTCAATTTTTTTCTACTCCCATTCCCCCTTCTTTTGGTGTTAGAAAAAATGAAATCACCCCTATTTGAAGGAGGGGATTGTGGATAAGATTTGACCCGGTTTCAGTTGTGATTTGATGGCATATTTGGAAATTTTGTGGAAAACCCTAGGTTAACTTTTCAGGAAGTCGCAGTCAAAAAAAAAAAAAAAAAAAAAAGAGAGACTTTGTTTCCCTATAGATTGTTTCAGTCCTGGTGGTGTCTTTTGAGATAGTGAAGAGCATAACTGAAAAAGTGGAAACTGATAATACTTTAGTTTTTATTGTTTTTTAAACATTCTGGGAAAGTCGAAGGGAGAGGCAACTTTTCTGCTATGCTCTGCTGAAAATAATATTAACATTAAAAGTCAGTGTCAATGTTTTTCTGCTAGTGTGAGCTTTATGTTCTTTTTCTTTTTTTTTTTTTTGAGATGGAGTCTTGCTCTGTCGCCAGGCTGGAGTGCAGTGGCATGATCTTGGCTCACTGCAACCTCTGCCTCCTGGATTCAAGCGATGCTGCTGCCTCAGGGTCCCAAGTAGCTGGGATTACAGGCATGTGCCACCACGCCCAGCTCATTTATTTTTGTATTTTTAGTAGAGACAGAGTTTTACCACGTTGGCCATGATGGTCTTGATCTCTTGACCTCGTGATCTGCCCGCCTCGGCCTCCCAAAGTGCTGAGATTACAGGCATGAGCCACTGCGTCTGGCCAAGCTTTATATTCTTGAATTTGGGAGTCACCTCTGCTCACCAGCGTACAGACCGAGACATAGAGTATGTTGTTAGACTCTAAAACAGAAACGGCATTAATTTGCATAAAATCGCATATGCTCTGTTGCAATAATTTTCATTGTGCCTGTTTTAGAATTGAGTTGACACTTCATACAGAGTATTCCAGCTCAATTAAAAAAGAGACATCGCAGAAAGAAGAATTTGTGTGGCTTTGAAATTTATTTTGGGCACAGTCCCTGAAAGAAACGAGCTTCTAAGGACTTTTGTTCTTTGTAGTGTTTTGAAACCCTCTCCCCATTATATACATTAGAACGCGTAGAGCAGGTTGGGGTTGGTCTGTTGTACAGAATGCCTGCAAAGGGACCAGAAGTCTGTCGGAACAAGAGTCTCTTAGTGCAATGCCTCCCGCAGGGTGGTGACCTTTTCATGATGTTTGGACTGTCATCTTTGTTCCCAGTTTCAAATGCCTAGCTCAGAATTACTTAGTGCTTGAAGTAGTTTTCATCTTCAAAGGACTTTATGGACATTATTTAATAGACATGACACTGTGTAATGAATGAGCTGTTTATCCCTTGAGCAACGTCAACATGCCAGGTGCCATACATCTGGAGAAGACAAAAATAATACTCTGTCCAGTGGGAGTTTATAGTCTAAAGAGGCAAGATGATTAGGCAGATTCTCTCTTTTGGCCTCTTTTAAAAATGTGCTGGGGAATAATGTAGAAATTAAAATCATAAAAGATGATCAACTAGCTCAAGTCTACCTAATTGAAATTGCCCTCAAGGTGAAAATGAAATTTGAGATGCTCTTAAAAAGACATCATGTATTAACTCCCATTTATCACACATTTACTGGTACACAGCCTATTTTACTTGTGTTACAGGTGAGGAATTTAGTGAAGACTAGTGCCGAATTCTCAGATCTCCTTCCCTACTCGTCCCTTTCTCCCACTGAAGCTCCTCTTTTTGTTTGCATGGTCTAGAATGGCACTTTGTAACCAAGGCCACATGTGAGGCTCAAACACACACTGATTATTTTTGTTGAGATGGAGTCTCACTCTGTTGCCCAGGCTGAAGTGCAGTGGTGTGATCTTGGCTCACTGTACCTTCTGCCTTCTGGGTTCAAGTGATTCTCCTGCCTTAGTCTCCTTGCAACTGGGATTACAGGCATGTGCCACCACACCCGGCTAATTTTTGTAGAGATGGGGTTTCACCATGTTGGCCAGGCTGGTCTTGAACTCCTGACCTCCAGTGATCTGCCTGCCTTGGCCTCCCAAAGTGCTGGGATTGCAGGTGTGAGCCACCGCACCTGGCTCAAACACACATTTCTTAGTTGTAGATCAGCCTGTCCTTTGTAGCTGTGCGGACCTCCTGGGAAACTTGGACTTCTTGCCCCTGTTGGCCTGTTCAGCCCCCGTCGCACACCCAGCTCTGTGTTCTGTGCTCTATGTACCTGTACCTCTTTCTGGCTTCCTTTCCTAACTTAGCTCAAGCATCCTTTCCTTTGGAAAATTGCACTTGACCATCCTGTCCTAGCCTCTTGAGGCCCGTTGATGTTGGCACGGCACCTTGTGAGAACTGGATTCTGGACTGGTTCCTTTGGGTCGTAATTGTTCCTTCGCTTGTGAGTTTGAGTTGCTGGGATCTCTGACCCCAGCGCCGGCCCAGAGCAGGCCCCAGGTAGAAGTGCAGTAGATGCTTGTTGTGATTTATGCCTGTGGTTCCTTAACTCAGATTGTATCAGAATTTCCTGGAAAGTTTTCTTTAAAAATATAGAATCCCTAGAGATTCTGATTTAGTGGTTCTAGATTAAGCCCCTAGAATATGTATTTTGAAAAATCTCTACTTGTGATTTGTTTTGAGACGGTCTCTCACTCTGTCACCCAGGCTGGAGTTCAGTGGCATGATCATGGCTCACTGCAGCCTTCACATTCTGGGCTCAGGTGATCCACCCACCTCAGCCTCCTGAGTAGCTGGGACTGCAGGTGCATACCACTATGCCTGGCTAGTTTTTTGTAGAGATGGGGTCTTGCCATGTAGGCCAGGCAGGTCTCAAACTCCTGGACTGAAGCCATCTGCCTGTCTTGGCCTCCCGAAGTGCTGGGATTATAGGTGTGAGCCACCATGCCTGGTCTCTACTGGTAATTTAGATGCAGAGCTAGGTTTAGGAACCATTGAGTTATGCCAAGGCACAGTATTAGTTGTGGGTTATGGAATCATGGCCAATTTGGAGTAAGGTGTAAGTGCCATTTGCAGAATCATTCCATTCACATTTCTGGAGAGAGTGGAGAAAATGAATGCAGTCCCTTTATGATGAGGATGTGCTCTGTGAAGGAGAAGATCCTGGCTCGTGGAGGAGCTTCCTGCTCTGAACATACTGAAGGCACAATTGGCCCTTCAAACTCTCATTTGAAGTCACTGTGTTGCCATAGAGATATTGTGTAGTGTTGAAGGAGATTAGAGAAATCATGTCGTAAATTATCAGAACAGATGGCTTGTAATTTAACACTCTCCTAGCCCATATTCTTTGTACTGACACTTGAGAACATTGAAGATATCAGTTTTTACTTTGTTCTTTTACCTATAAAAATGGCAGAGTTCATATTGAGTAAGATCTACAATGGGTATTGTATATGCCACATACACAGTGTGATATGTGAAAGCATTTTAGGAGTGGCTTCCTTAACTTTGCTAGTATAATTTGTTACTTTTCCCCCTCAGTTCCCTGGATAGATAGAATAAAAAGCCTGTCTTATTATTTTGATAGCACTGGTCAGGGATAATTTTTATCTCCTGGCTTGATAATAATCATATAATATTCCTTTGCAAGTGCAGTTCTGCTTGCATATATTGTATGATCCTGTAGATTTAGGCAGCATAGTCACTTCCAAGGTGTTTTTATATGTCTTCAACCACTAAAGGGTATTTTCTTTTTTTTCTTTTCTTTTGAGATGGTGTCTCGCTCTGTTGCCCAGGCTGGAATACAGTGGCATGAGTCAATGCTAGAAAAATTTTTATAAAAGTGCTAGGTAATTATATCAGAAAGCATCTGAAAAACAGTCTTATCAGAAGGGCTTAGAGCCATTACAGGAGTGAGGGACATAGTGTGGAAATAAGCTATAATTTCCTTGATGAGAATGTTGATACTACAAGACAAGGTTGGCTCAACCTCCTGGTAACTGTCCTGCAGCAGAATGGGCTAGCTCCAGCTTAAATACATTGGAATCAGATTGCCTGGGTATTGAATTGTATGGCTTCAGGAGAGGCTGTTTGGTTCTGTGAAACCACATGTCATGGTAGTGAGGTGAGACTGATGGTAGTAATTATTCAGGAATCCGATTTTCCTTGAGGGCAGAAAGGCTCTGTTGTACCAAGCTCAGGATATTGTTTTCCTGAAATTGCTTCAGGCAGATTTAAACAATGGCCTCTTAAACTACTGGATTTAAAGAGTAAGTAGTTTTCCATGATCTTATTTCTCATTAGTAGGGAAATGTAAACTTTTACCTTTTGTTTCTGTCAGCTGACCCATTGGTGTCATTATGATTGTTTTTTTTGTAATGTTGCCTTGTCAGTTACTCTTGCCAGAGGAATTTCATCGTTGGAGTATCTGCATGCCTAAGTCCAATTCAGCTCTTTACATGGAGGCCCCATGCCCTGAAGTGTTGCTGTCATTTTGCCTGTTTAGTTACTTTACAAACACTAACGGCATGTAAGGCCCCTGAGAACCCTGGTTCTGGAACAGGCACAGGCCACGGAACAGATGGCCCTTGCCAGGTGGTCCTTGGGTGCACAGTGGCTGTGGAGCTGCTGTCTCTCGACAAAGGAAGGAAGGGCACTCTCAGGGAAATCAAATGGATCAAAGCTGTTCCTCTACACGTGTTACCACTTTAGGCTTCCCAGTAGCTCTACTTTTATTTTTATTTTATTTCAACTTTTATTTTAGATACAGGGGATACACGAGCAGATTTGTTATGTGAGACTATTGCTTGATGCTAAGGTTTGGAATATGGATCCCATCACCCAGGTAGTGAGCATAATACCTGATGTGTAGTTTTTAAACCCATGCCCACACCCTCTGGTAGTCCACAGTGTCTAGTGTTCCCATATTATGTCCATGCATCCTTACCGCTATCTCCCACTTATAAGTGAGAACATGCAGTATTTAATTTTCTGTTCCTGTGTTAATTAAGATTATGGCCTCCAGTTCCATCCATATTCCTGCAAAAGACATGATTTCATTCTTTTTTATTGATGCATAGTATTCCACGGTGTATATGTACCACATTTTCTTTATCCAGTCTACCATTGGTGGGCACGTGGGTTGGTTTCATGTCTTTGCTGTTGTGAATAGTGCAGCTGTATTTTTATTTTATTCTTCTTGTTGACCCTCTGTCTTTCCTTCTGAGGCACCGTGTCTCTGTGGACCCTTCAAAGGGACTTTCCTTTGTTTAGGAGAGTGACTCACCCTGAGGTCATTCTCACCCTTTTCTTGGGAAGCGATGCAGCCCTTCGCAGACAGAGCTGCATCTGCCCAGAAGTACGCTTTTTCACAAAGGGCCCTGGACCCCAGGTGCCCTCCTGCACAGTAAACTCTACTGGTGGTGTCATTCTTAGCCTTGTGGGTTTGGGTTTCCCAGCCTCCAGAGGTAGGAACGCCAACCAGCCTGGGAGGGTAGGTGGGTGCTAGGCCACATGGACTGCTGACGTGGGCTGCACCCAGACCTGCTGAGGGAATGAATGCCTTTCTTCTGTAAATGGACTCCTTATCATTCTGTTTTAACTCCTCTTTTTCTCATTTCTTCCTTTCTCCTGCATTTCTCTTGTCTCTCATTCTTCTTTGACCACTTAAGAGTGACGGTGCCACTTATGGCCATTGCCCATTGCTGAACTGTGCTGGAGGCAGTCAGAGGTGAGTCTGATTTCTGGGGCAAGAGTTTAGGGGGATGCTCCCGGTGGAGAGTCCGTTGGATTCTGCATTAGCTCCTCACTACAGACTTCAGCTGGGGGTAAGCCGTACCTTGGAGGCACCCCATTTTTCTGCCCCAAGGCCTTGGGTCTGAGCCTATCTTCTTCTGCATGTCCTCTTCCTGTCTCTCAGGTGTCCTGTCACTTGGTGGGGTCTCTTGACACTTAATTTCTCTTTCTGCTGGATCCCAATCCCCTTTAAGCACAATTTTGTCTAATTTAAAATTCGCATTTTATGATGATCTTAATAAATTTGGCTTAGCAAATAAGTGTGATGCTTCTTAATTTGGGGGCAATTTAATCCCTTTTTCTAAACTGTGGTATATTATTCCTTAAAAATCGATTTGGCTCAGCTACCCTGGCGTCACATGATTTCTTCTTGACATTTTCTTTCCTGAGCCGCAGTTCATGTTGAGGTTAACGCCTACTCATCCCTCTGCCCTGAGTGCTCAGCACATAGTCAGTGCTTAGTAAATGTTCGCCAAAAGCAAGAACAAGCGCTTGCTACATCCCCAAGTCCAGTGGCCAGTTTCCCTGTCTTGTCTCAGGAGGCTGGTGTGATGTGGTAACTATTGAGCCAGCAAACCTGGGCTAGAGGCTGGGCCATTTTATGGCATAATGTCCTCTCCAGTAGAAATTCGGGAGAGGGGAAAAAGGAGAAAGGGAGACAGTAGATTCTTATGAATGTGGTGTGCGTGTCTGTGGAATACGGGCATAGGCGGCAGTAGAGAAGGGAGGTCTCAGTAAAAGCAGCTGCTCCTGTTTGTTGGGCTGTGTTCACTTGGCTGCTGTCGATCTAACTGCTGTTCACTGTTAATAATTAGTCCTCAAGCACCCATTCTTGGGCGTATGTCTTCTGTGTAATTCCTCAGTCTCTAGATTGACCAGGCTCCCGGTGGATCCTAAGTAATATTTTCTGACCGATCACTGGGTTTGATCAGTCAGTGGAGGGTGAAGAAACATCCATTACCCGCTTTCCTTTGAGATTTAAGATGTAGTTGCCTCTGGTGTTTCTATTCTGTGTTAATGAGTTGATTTCTGTTTCCTAACGAGTAGGCTGTGGAACAGTAACGCTGGGGGGAAGATGGCATTGGTAAGATTCGCTAAGCTCTTGGGTATATTTTTACAGGAGTCTGTTCATGAGCCAGTTAAGAATGTTTCAGGTCTTGCCTTGTCTCCCCATTTCCATAATTCACTTCCATTTTTAGGACTTCTCCCCAGCGTCAAAACTTTATTTACACGAATCTGAAAGCAGGCTGCAGGGCTGTTTGAAATCACACACGTCAATATGAGGCCAACCCAGTTTTTCATAAATAGGTCAGATTGTTTCTGTAAAGTAGGATTCCAAAAACAGTCTTGTTAAAGCAGAAGTATTTTAGGAAAAGATACCCATTGTTTAAACCTTTAACCTGTCACCTAGGGCTTGGGCTAATACTAGCACTAGAAAATGCTAATTTCTGGGTCCTGCCTTGGAAGAACTGAGACTTGCCCCAGACGTTATGAAGAGAAAGCTTGGGGGCCACATGGACTAAGGCCCAGGGATAGGCGTGAGTCAGAGGCTGGGCAAGGGCCTCTAAGGAGCTCTTGGTGCCCTTGAAGAGGAGCTTGGTTCTGGGTGGGTGCACCGTGAAGAGCTGTTACTGGCAGCATTCACCTCCTGCCCCCCACCACCAGTGGAGCAGGTACCCTCGCCTTACCTAAGTACTGAACATTCATTTCTTACTTAGTAGAGATTGACTTAAATCTGTAAGGTGTTTTTTTTTTTTAAATTGGTGATTGTGCTTTTTAATCCATATGTCAGAATCATCTGATAATTGTGTGATACTGAGGAGGTATTTAAGCCATAGCAAATCAGGAACGGAAGAAGCTGAGATGGGGTTTACAAGGTAGTTCTTCAGATGTGTCTGAAATTAGTACCCTTAAGAATGTTACTAATGTCTGGCGTGATCCTTGGAAAAGTTTCTAGAACAATTGGAAAGGAAACCAGAATAGCTGTGAAAAATGGCGGTGTTTGCAGGTGTAAACACTCACAGCCTCGCACTCAAGTGTGTCATCCTGAAATCAGTGAAATGCTGTCACTGATTTCATGAACCTTATCATCCGTGAGAACTGGATATGCCGTGTGTTTAATTCATGACCGAGCTTTATGTGCTGTTCGCACAGCCTAATGCAAGACATTCACTTGAAGAAAAGTTTATCCTGAAATCCCCGAAATAGGGAGGTCCCACATAGGTGAACTAAGTAGGCTCTCTACAAGTACATTACTCATCATGTTTTTCAAATAGGAGATTCCCAAGTGAATCTGGCTATTGGCCAGTAGATTGAGACTTACATAGCCTGATAGAAATCGGTTCATTTCTCCTTGTACTGTAGTTGATTTTCAGGAGGATTGATGTCCAGTTTATTGTTTCTCTGCAGCAGAATGACTTGCATGGATGGCTCTGGGTGCCGTTTTCTAGTGCTGTGTTTGTGGTGCATGTCTTCTTCCTGTTTCTTCTGATTCTGAGTTCTGTCCTTTTTAGCTAGCATTCAGTTGGTCTGGCTTTATTTGGCTTCTTGGACTTGGGAGTGCCATGGGTTGTGAGTTATGCTATCATTTGTGGTTTAAACATTTCAGTTTATGTTACTATATGTCCATCTGGGTGGCCATCTTCTCATTTTAATTACCCGTCCATGTTTCAGCTTGCTTTTTGGAAAAACCTGTGTTGAAGTGCAAATGTGTCTTTGGAAGTGTCTCCAAGAAACCCAAGGTCTGTGTGACGTTCCGCTCCTGGCGGCAGACCATAGTCTCTGTCCACGGGGTGGGAAGAGAACTGTGCGACAGGGAGGCCTTGCCCACTGTCCTACCTGCAATCTGGACTTTGCACGTGGAGTCAGTACTTAGGGGATTAGTTTTTTGACTACTGCTGTTTGATTTTTGCTTTTTAATTGGGTTATTTGAGGTGAATGCGTGGTTTAAGTTTCTTGTTCTTTGTGTTGGACAGAATTAAAGGGAAATTTGAGACATCCTGGTCTACTTTTGTTCAACTCCATTATATTCTTTCTTAATGGGTAGTAAGACTGCCTTTTTTTTTTTTTTTTTTTTTTTTTACTTTTCTCTTTTTTAGGTGGAAGGTTTCCCATTTTTATTTTTACATCATGCTCTTCCTCATACAGTTTTCTTCAATAGTACACGAGTCATATTTTTAAGGAAGTGTCTCTGTATTTCCTTTGCTTTTGTAGGACTATGTCATTTCTGATGATCATTTCTGATTATGCCTACCGCTCTCCCCTTTGACCCAGGTATTATTTATAGTGACTGAAAGATGAAAAATTTCCAAGATGGAAAATTTGGGTTACTGCTCTGTCTTTACCATCGAGTCCCAGGAAATAACTTGCCCTGTTTCATAAATTCTTAGACGTTGGTTTCTCTTGCGGGTGATTGTCAAGTCTTTGGTGTTCTTTGCTCTATTCATCTGCACCACTTGAGTTGTTATTCATCAAACACATGTCTGTGACATGAAGTGTAACTTGTTCACCCTTACTTTGTGCAGTGGTGGTAATAAAATTGTTTTAAACCTCTTAATTATGGTTTCTCATGTTAGATTTACTGTGAGTTCTTAAAAAAAAGGATCACCCACTGATAGATTCAAATCTACCTTTGGAAAATTAAAGTGATAAGCACTTAATGGCATTTTGGGATTCTTGATAATATCTGTAAGTTGATTGTACTTGAAACATATAGTTGTGTTGTGACCATCTGTAGAGTGATGTGGTAGTTAGGCAGAGCATTTTAGAAAGGCTTTATTACTAAAAACAAGTGGTAGCTAGTTTTCATAGGCATAAGAGACAGTCTTTTAGAAAAGTGGGGTTCCAGGTGATTTAATGGAAAGCCAATGAAGTTGGGGAGAGGGAGATGGAAAAGGTGAAAGAAGATCTGAAGTCAGGCTGCTTTTGGCAGGCACCGAAGGAATTGCCTTATGGAAGCTCATCTGTAATCCTAGGATGCATTTTCTGTATTTTATCCAAACCAGCGATTTCTGTTATAACATGTTTAGAAAGCCTTTTTTCTTTTTTGTTAAGTTTCCTACTAGACATATAAAAGAGATAAAAAAGTTCTTTGTGAGAGCTTTATAATATAGATAATATCTGGCTTTTTTCTTTCGTATTAAAAAATTCAATGGAGAGATTGTAGTAGTTCGTATATACTGTAGTTAGAAAAGTTTGGTTTTGTTTAAAATTTTTGTACATTTGCTTTTGGTAATCCTTAGCTAGTTGCTTGAACCCTTAACCCTTCAGTGTAACTTTTATTTAAAACAATCTTTGATTCTTATTCGTGCATCGAACATTTGCTGAGAATCTGCTATGTGCTAAACAGTCACTAAAAGTAAAGCTTCTCTTTTTTTTTTGGCGACAGCCTTGCTTTGTCGCCCACCCTGGAGTACAGTGGTGCAATCTTGGCTCACTGCAACGTCCACCTCCTGGGTTCAGGTGATTCTCCTGTGTCAGCCTCCCGAGTAGCTGGGATTACAGGCATGCTCCACTATGCCTGGCTAATTTTTGTACTTTAGTTGAGATGGAGTTTCACCATGTTGACCAGGGTGATCTGGAACTCCTGACCTCAGTGATCCTCCCACCTTGGCTTCCCAAAGTGCTGAGATTATAGGAGTGAACCTCTCTGCCTGGCTCGAGATGTAATATATTCTCTTGAAAGCTAGTATTACATATAGGGAAATATATTTATCACTTTATTTAACTGTTTACATTGAAAATACTAAAAAATGTAAGTACTTATTTGTTTTTAACTTAATATACAATTTCAGTGTTAGTTGAAATGAAGATGGAATATTAAGTGTATAAGTAATGAAAAATTACCGAAAACTTGACTCTGTTTTAGCATTCCGAATCTTAAATTATATTCCTTGCCCTAAAGTCAAATATCACGAAGATATTTTGGGTGAACAGTTGGAAATTGTTACAGTCCTAGAGTATTAAAGATACCAAGAACATTCAGAAGATCCAACCAAGCCTGACTTGCCCAAGAAAATAAGTAAATCATTTAGTTTGCCACTTCAGTTTGCATGACCACAAAGAACTGTACACGCAGTGAATTATTACATTGTTGTAGAAGAAACAAAATATTTTATAGCAGTTTGCCAAAAATATCATGCCATTATGAGAAAAACCTGTTGACTAAGTCGGTCTTTGCTCACAGTAAATAATCACTGCTTTTGACCAAAACTGCAGGAATGTAAATCTACGGTTTTCAGTGTTTGAAAGACTTTAAAATTGCACCATGTAAGGTAATGCTGGCTAACTAAACTTTATAACATTTGAATGTAGACCATAAGCTGATGAACCGGAGGTCAAAATTAGATAGCTGTAAATTATTTGGGCTAATGAAGGACAAAGGTAGAGTATAGCCAAAAACTATTCTTATGTAGTCTTATCACCGGTGGAGGTACAGATTTTTACTATTCTTATGTAGTCTTATCACCGGTGGAGGTACAGATTTATATCACCCACAGAGGTGTGGGTAGGTTGCTTCAGAAATAAATTTTTAGTAAACCATTAAGTAATAGAGTATCTGAAACTGGACTGTGTTTAAGGACTACTTAGTTGCTGTTGCTGGGTATTATTAAGTCTTAAGCTTCTTCCCTGGTTATAAAATTAAAAAGTAAGAAAGCGACGGGGGGATGAGGGGAATGGGGATTGTCGGTGGTTAGTAGGTCTGTGGACCTAGAGTAGCCTTTCAGCCAGTTTGGGTTGTGAAATACTGCTGAGTGCTTACATGGCCAAGTTCTGTAGTTGCAGAAGATTATGTATACACGCTATATTTTCCATTTTGCAAAAGTGAGCAAAGATATCCTTGTATGCAAGGTGTCATAATCCCGTTCCTCTAACTTATGTTTTGAAAGAATTATACCGGCAGAAAAGTTGAGTAGTGCATTGAGCATCTGAATACCCTTTTCTTTGCTTCAGTGTTAGCTTTTTGCCAATCTGTTCTCTCTCTCTTACATTCATTAGGACACTAATAAGCACAGCAGCATTACCAAGCTGTGAGTTACTTTTGCTTGAAGTCAGTGTCAGTTAGGTTTTGGAAAGATTGTGCATATTTTTGTTTTAATTTGTCTTGAGGGCTGATTTTGGGCTTAAAAATACTTCTGTAACTGAATAGCCGTTATTGCCCGTGAAATAACGGGCGAACAGTTGGAAATTGTTACAGTCCTAGAGTATTAAAGAGTACTTGCCCGTGAGAAGCAGGAAGTGCAGCAGACTTAGGAGTAGAAAAATGCATGAACAAATCTAGCATCTTGGTTGAAATTGACTAAAGTTCCAAAATAACTAAACAGTATCACAGAGTAGTGACAGGCAGACTCATCCCAGAAGCAGTGGCTCCTGTCTTCTGAGTGACAGTCACTCTCAAGTGGCAGTCAGAGTGTTGACTAGGCACACAGAATAAAGCCCCTTCTGTTGAGGAACTGGCTTAATGGAGTGGGACAGGTTAACAACAGTTGATTAAACCAAAACACAACTCTAACCAGGCAGAAACACATTTGGTCACAATAACGGGGGATGATATCAAACCGGAGTGTTGTGGCTACGCAGTGAAGTGCAGAATTACAGGGGGAGCCTTCATAGCATCACGGAGGTGGAAGGCTGTTTCAAGACCATTGGATTCAGTTAAGCAAATGAGTTGTAGAATGGGGGTAAGCTGAGGGATAAGTAATCCCATCCTTTACGAAACGTATTTTTTGGAGGTGGAACTGGATACAGCAAATTACAGTATACAGAATGACATAGGTGCTATCTTGAGGCAAGTGTCATACCCTTGAGCCTGCTGAGAGATCACGGAGGACTCTGGAAGAGCTGGCCTTTGAGCGGGGTGAAAGATCAGCGGTGGGGCGAAGAGTCACTCAAGCCCGCAACTTAGGGTATTGGGAGGAATGGGGCGGCCCCCCCCACCAGCCCCTCTGATGGCTTCTAAACCTTTGCAAGCAGCAAAATATTTTTTAAAAATGCTTCTTTGGGGGGAAGTTGATGACTTTACATAAGTAATTATGAGAACTGTTACGGTTGGGATGGTGAGACCTCTTCCTCCCCTTCCCCTCAGCCCCTAGGAGATGCAGGAGTATAAATCACTGAACAGCCATCTCACATACTCACATTGTTATGTTCTTTTTTTGTTTTTTGTTTTTTTTCCGGTGGGGGTGGGCATTCTGTATTTTGAGACAGAGACAGGCTGGAATGCAGTGGTGAGATCTAGGCTGATTGCAACCTCCACCTCCCAGGTTCAAGCGATTCTCCTGCCTCAGCCTCCCGAGTAGCTGGGACTACAGGCATGCACCACCATGCCCGGCTAATTTTTTATATTTTCAGTAGAGACAGGCTTTCACCATGTTGGTCAGGCTGGTCTCCAACTCCTGACCTCAGGTGATCTGCCCGCCCCAGCCTCCCAAAGTACTGGGCTTACAGGTGTGAGTCACCGCGCCTGGCCAAGTATGTTCTTAAGTGTTCTGTGAGCGCCTGTTAAAAATCACCTTGTCTTCATTTATAGATGCAGTAAGCCCCACTTTTTTTTGTTTATTTGCTTGTTTGTGTTTTTGTTTTTGTTTTCCCCTAGGAGGCTACAGGCAATCAGGAATAATTAGGTAAGGATTGTGGGCACCCTTCATTTCAGTAAGAACGGAATTGAAGAGCTCTATGCTTAGGACAGATTAAGAGACCGACTTCACCCACTTAGGCTGATAATGTCATTTCGGTTTTCACTCCGTTTGCTTATTGCTAATTAAAAGCAATAACACAGATAGAAGAGCACAGAGGTTTGCTTTGTTTTCCACATGTAAATTAGAAGCGTCTGCCTCTGTGACTGTTGTTCTCCTGTAGCGGTCAGTATAAATGTAGCGCCACATGCTGTCTGTATGTCTTGGCTGTTCTCTTGAAATACCCAGTAATGCTGTCCAAATGGCCAGCAGCGAGCACCAGCGGCTGCAAGTCTGCCTCCGCAAGGCTATGGTAGGAAAGTAAGACAGAGAAATATGTCTGCTGACGTGTCAGGTCACTAAAGTATAGATTCTTCGTTTACTGTTTAGAAAGATCCACCTGGCAGAGCTGCTGATTTGTGGAGAAATGAGCGCTAGTTGCCTTCCACCCGTGTGGCTGTAACCCTCTGTGGCTGTGGTTGTTAACAGTCCCCACGTTGGGCAGGGGCATGCAGAGTTTGCCCTACACTTCCAGAGCCTGACTTAGTTAAGGCACTTTTGGTTGCTGGAGCAAAAGAAGAAATTTATTTTCAGAGTAAAGAATCCTCTGAGCTAACCCGAGGGAAGGTGGTATAACCCCACCTCACCCCAAGAGGAACTGCTGCGAGTGGGAATAGGCAAGCCCCAGCAAAGCTGCTCCAAGTTTGTTGCTGTTTCCTGTTTCTCCCTAGGGGTCGGCTTTATGCCCGCCCGCCTCTCTATCTACCCAGTCAACTTTCTCTCACCTTCCTAGTTCAAGACAGGATTGATGAGCAGCCCTGAAAAGTTTCACATTTCCGATGGTCATGTTACGGGTCAGGCCATCTGGTCAGCTGTCGTCAGGGACATACACAACACACACAAGGCTGTGGGCCTGAACCCTTGCCCCAGAGAAGATTCTGCTACCGAGTTTATGGCCCCAGTTAAGAAGATGTTCTTTGACCGCTTTTTGTGACATTCCCTCTGTAGGTAGAGGTCAGAATGCCAAATAAATAATGCTATCTAGAGTCAGGGATTTTAGTCCACAGTCAAGACCTATGAATTTTGGTAGGAAATAAATGAATTATATCTTTATTTTCATGGATCTCCAATAAAGTACAGCATTTCTTTCAGTTGTGAATGTAGTTCTTGTAGTATCTGTGACTTTTCACCTGTGGATACTACAGATATTTTTAATTGACATTAATTATTACAGATCTCTCAAAATATTGTTCATGCTCATCACTTCAAAACTATAGTAGTTACTAGAATGACTGCTAGATCTTTTCATTTAATGTGTGGTAAAGATGCACATATTACTTTAAAATCTTTTGATCATTACTATTTTTTTTTAAGATATAATTGGTTTTCTGTTTAAGTCTGTGCATTTAAAAACAGTGTTCTGAGAAGAGCTCCATAAGTTTCACCAGATTGCCACTAGTTAGAAATATACTACTCCCCCCAAATTGCTGGTTGGAATTGAGATTACAGTTTTCTCTTTATGGCTGTCAGGATTTAAATTTTTCTTTTTTACTTTAAGTTTTGGGATACATGTGCGGAATGGGCAGGTTTGTTACATAGGTATACATGTGCAGGATTCAAAGGCGTGTTTGAATCATGTATACCTTTCTAAAAGGCGTGTTCTAATTCCTTTCCAGTTTTTTCCACTCCTTACTTATAACTTCTTTGTCCCTTTCAACAATTCCTACTTCCTTTTATGTTTTAATATCTAGTACTAGATTCCATTTTTTATTTGCTGTTTGCTGCATAAATTATACATTCTTTAGAGCTACAGATTCTGAATTATAGTATTGAAAGTTAGAGATATGTCTGGATACAAAATTAGATCTCAGAACATAACCCCAGATGGGGAAGCACCATATATTTTGCAAGCTTGTGTTTCTCTAGGTTAGAAATGATGAGACTCAGAAGAAAGCTTACTTATATCTACCTGGGCTTATATTTTCATATTGAAAATTACACAAGTATTTGGGAAACTCCCCTGTATAATAATGTAGCTTATGTCTAGCATAGAATACTATACATGCATTTAGTAAGAGCGCCGCAAAATCTATGAGAGTCATGAAAATAGACGGGATACCTAGACCGCTAATGTGCTGGGTTGGGGAGATACACCTTATGAAAGAAAAGTTCACAAAGTGTCTTGTTACAGTAAAAGTATTTCCTTTGCATGAATACTGATTTGTGAAGAATATCTGGAGGTTAATGCATTTGAGAATACCAAATATCAACCATAATTATTATTTAAGAATACATTCTATGCTAATTCCTTAGAAAAGCCAGGTAGGGTGGCGTATGTCTGTAATTCCAGCACTTTGGGAAGCTGAGGTGGGAAGATCACTTGAGCCGAGGAGGAGTTCAAGGCCATCCTGGGCAACAAAGTGAGACTCACCCTGTCTCTGTTAAAACCAAATTCAGTTCATTCTTTTTTTTTTTCCTTTTTTTTCTTTTTAAAGACAGAGTCTGGCTGGGCACGGTGGCTCACGCCTGTAATCCCAGCACTTTGGGAGGCTGATGTGGGCGGATCACAAGGTCAGGAGATCGAGATCATCCTGGCTAACACGGTGAAACCACATCTCTACTAAAAATACAAAAAATTAGCGGGAGTGGTGGCAGGCGCCTGTAGTCCCAGCTACTCGGGAGGCTGAGGCAGGAGAATGGCGTGAACCCGGGAAGCGGAGCTTACAGTGAGCCGAGATCACGCCACTGCACCCCAGCCTGGGTGACACAGCGAGACTCCATCTCAAAAAAAAAAAAAAAGGGTCTTGCTCTGTGTTGCCTAGGCTGGAGGCACAATCACTGCTCACTGCAGCCTCGACTTGCTGGGCTCAGGCAGCCCTCCTACCTCAGCCTCTTGAGTACCTGGGATTACAGCTGTGTGCCACCACACCTGACTAATTTTTTGTATTTTTTTGTTTCGATGGAGTTTCACCAAGTTGCCCTGGCCAGTCTTGAACTCCCACCCACTTGGTCTCCCAAAGTGCTGGGATTAGAGGCGAGAGCCACCATGCCCAGCCTCAGTTCATTCTTTTAAAGATGATTTTAAAATTTAGAAACATGATGTTTCAAAAGTTACTTTTCAAAAGTAACATTTTTTGCTTACTATTAAGTAAATGGAAAGAGCCAAAACATTTCATTTTTCTTGTGTAAATCACAGTCACTTGAAAATGTGGTTTTGTCTTTTCTTTATGGCCATTAAATATTTTGTGCACATATTACAGGATTGATAATATTATAATAGATTCATTTTAGAAAACACTTGACCAGTAAATTTAGTTTTTATAAGACTATTCTTAGGTAAGCACAAACAACCTGTTTTCAAACACTGTGTGTCCAGCTTTACATACTGTATTTGGGTTCCATGGACCCTGCCCTGAGGTTTGAGCGCCCAGGGCACCTATGGGTTGACAGTGGTGAGCATACAGTTGCGCCCCAGGAGGGCAGGTGCTTTATTCTGGAATATACTTGAGTGTTGAAAACAGATTGTTATTTATGTTACATACATGAAAAAACTCTTATAAGCCACCACTTTTAAGTTTTGCTTTTAGTGGCTTGTATTTCACAGGTTTAAAGGGCACTTTAAAATTTTTTTGGTAATCACTGGGATATGGGCAGATGTTATGAATATCTTCTTATGGGAATTTTCAGACATAGAGGTCCTTTTATTGGCACACACTTCTGGCACTTGTGTGAATTTCATGATAATTCTTGGTCTCTCTGACTGCTCTGAAACACACCATACTAGGTTTGTACTATCCTTGCTGGAGCTCCTGTTTTGGAACCTGGGTATCTCCAGCGATAGCCCAGGATTCTTGTACTTTACGACCAGCTAGGAAATTAGAGAAAAAACAAACAAACAAACAAACAAAAAGCTAACAGGGTAGAGAGAGAATATTGCCGGACTGACTGGCTTCCATCCCTTGCTGGGTCCCGGAGCCCAGGGCCCCTTGGAGAGGAAGAACCACTCCTCCTGTCTCCTGCCCAGAGGTCTCCCACTTCTCATCAGTCTCTGGGCTTGGGTGCCTAGGAGTTTCCCTTCTGCCTGTCTTGAGGGCTGAGTATATGGACTGCAGGAAGGAGGGGCCGCTTTGCATCTTCATGCAAATGCAAGACTTTGGAATTTCCACAGGCCCATTATTGCAGATTAAATAGAAAAGCAAAATCAGTCCTCACCATACCATGGCTTGGCTCTGTTTCTAATGCACTGCAAGTATTTTATCAACATTGTCTACATTTTTGTTTGATTATTTTATATTTATTCACCATTTAATTTAATATCACAGATACTGTTTGTCATGCGTTTGGCTTTTTTGTTTGTTTTTAACAAATACTCTTGTATTCATGGTTTTCCTTGTTCAGGGAGTAATTCATTTTGCCACTTCTGTTAACCATTCTTCCCTAAAAATACTCCGTTAGGACAGAGATTCCGTTTGGCCTTTATTACTTTGGAATTGCCAAACAGAAGCAGCAGAAACAGAGTTGTACGTGTGGTTCTACACCACAAGGAGTTTTAAGAGAGGTTATTTGTAGGTGATGGTTGTCGACACAGGAAGGCTGTCAATTAAAAAAGAGGAGAAAATGAGTAATATTCAGATTTACTGGCCTAGAGATGTTGGCACAGATTCAGTGTGAGAGATGTAGCTCTGGCCACATGTTAAGAACCCTCTTCTGGTATGGATAGAAAGCCCTGTCCCTGGCCGGGCGCGGTGGCTCAAGCCTGTAATCCCAGCACTTTGGGAGGCCGAGACGGGTGGATCACGAGGTCAGGAGATCGAGACCATTCTGGCTAACACGGTGAAACCCTGTCTCTACTAAAAAATACAAAAAACTAGCTGGGCGAGGTGGCGGGCGCCTGTAGTCCCAGCTACTCGGGAGGCTGAGGCAGGAGAATGGCGTAAACCTGGGAGGCGGAGCTTGCAGTGAGCTGAGATCCGGCCACTGCACTCCAGCCCGGGCGACAGAGCTTGACTCCGTCTCAAAAAACAAAAACAAAAAAAAAAAAAAGAAAGCCCTGTCCCTGCCTGGTATTAGAAAGGTGACAGGTGTTGCTGTCAAATATTGATGCTTTGATATCTTCACGTTTCTTATTGATAGGCTGACCACGTAATTTATTGTCTAAACAGAGATGGTTTTGAGAGTGAAAGAGGGTGTTACCAGGAATTATTCTAGAACAGTAGGGGTAAACTGAGACTGTGTCTGTCAGGCTAGGATGTGTGATGACTCGACCTACTGACTGACCACAGTTTCATAATTTCAGTACATAGAGGGTGAAAGTCATGTGAAGATATTTGACTCCCAGTGGTCATTTTTTGTGGCTCACGCCTAAGTTGGATAAAATGATGTTTGATTCAGTCCAGGATACATAAAGGCATGGACAGTTGGCCAAGAAGAGTGGTCACAGGGGTGCTGCTGAGTCAGCAGCTCCTGTCAGTGGTGGTCTGTTTGAAAACAGACCTACAGCGCATTTGAAGAAGGCCCTCCCTGTAGCCTGGAGTGGCTGAATCGCTCGTTTTGTGTGTGAGCTAAGTGTGACTTGAGCCATGAATCAGGATTTGTCAGCCCCCAGGACCTGGCTTGCGTCCTACCCTTCTTTACAAGCGCTCAGAAGGGGGTCTTTGTACTCCCCCCACCCCCGCAGAAGCCCAGACCGGAGGGTGGTGAGAAAGCCTTTGTCACCGCCTTCCCGTGTGGAGTGAGGGAACAGTTTTGGTCACAGTCACCTCCTGCTGCGGGCCAGCACGTTGTTGACTCGTTGTGCCACCCACCCTGCTTTGGCCCCACCCCCACCTTTGTGGGACTGGTGTCTCAGAATGGAGAGAGAAATCCTGTTTAGCAGTTAGGTTAGGTGCCCTGTGAATTCTTTACCATATGCTAGACTCAAACATACGGTGAGGTTAGATGAATTGTTTTGTATTTGTTCTTAATTACTCTGTAATACTACGTTACAATTTTAAAACTATTTTGAACTAAAAACATATTCTTTTTACTTTTTCTGCCCTCAGAATTCTTCAGTAATATAAAGATTTAAATAAAAACAAATCAACAAAACTTTTTTTTTCTTAAAATCTGGATTTTTTTTTTTTTTGGTACAGGGTCTTACTCTGTTGCCCAATTTGGAACAGTGGCACAATCACGGCTCACTGCAGCCGTGAACTCCCAGGCTGAAGTGATCCTCCTGCCTCAGCCAGGCATGCATCACCAAGCCAGGCATGCATCACCAAGCCCAGCTCAGGTTTGATTTTTTTTTTTTTTTTTTTGTAGAGGTGCAGTTTCATTGTTTTGCCCAGGCTGATCTCGAACTCCTGGGCTCAAGCCATCCTCCCCCTGTGCTGCATGAGCCACCACACCCAGCCTCAATCTGGAATTTTACACATATTTTAAGTTCATTTGATTTTTGAACATGTATTGGCTAAATTAATGATTAACTGGGCACAGTGGCCCAGGTGTGTAATCCCAGCACTCTGGGAGGCCGAGGTGGGTGGATCACCTGAGGTCAGGAATTCGAGACCAGCCTGGCCAACATGGCGAAACCTCATCTCTACTAAAAAATACCAAAAAATTAGCTGGGCATGGTGGCACGCACCTATAATCCCAGCTACTTGGGAGACTGAGGCTGGAGAATCGCTTGAATGCGGGAGGCAGAGGTTGCAGTGAGCTGAGATCACGCCATTGCACTCCAGGCTGGGTGACAGAGCGGCACTCCTGTCTCCAAAAAAAAAAAAAAAAAAAAGATTAACTGTAATATAGATGTGGTAATGCCTATGCATTATAGTCCCTCACTTCCTGGCACAACCTCTTAAAGTAACCTAGATCAAAAGCTGGTTACATGCTGATATTTTCAATCTGTGTGGCCTGAATTTCCAAACCGATCATTAGATGCTGCCTGGAGCTTCCTATTCTCATTGGATTAAAAAGGATTATTTTGAAGGGAATGGGACAAAAGAAGATAACTGACTTTACAACTTTTTAAAAAAACTATGCTGAGTATTGTGTGAAATGAAAGCTGTTAGTATTTTTAAATAAGGATTGCTTGCCTTCTAAAGAGTATAACCTAAATTGTTCCTTTGTAAGAATCTCATTTTTAACTTAAAAAAAATAAGAAAGGCAGACCATGTTGTTAGAAGTGTCTGATCTTTGAATATGAACATACAGGCCAGACACAATGGCTCATACCTGTCATCCCAGCGAGTTGAGAGGCTGAGGTGGGAAGATCGCTTGAGGCCAGGAATTTGAGACCAGTCTGGGCAACATAGCAAGATCCTATTTCTAAAAAAAAAACAAAAAAAACTGGGCGTAGTGGCATGCAGTTGCATCCTAGCTACTCAGGAGGCTGAGGCGGGAGGGTCTCTTGAGCCCAGGAGTGTGAAGCTGCAGTGAGCTCTGATTTCATCACTACTTCCGCCTGGGTGACAGAGTGAATGGCCCCATGTCCCCCCAGTGCCCCCCCACACACACACACAAAAGAAAAATATAGGTAGGTAGGTAGGCAGTTTTAATTTTCTTTTGAAATTTATGATTTGAGTTGGCTTATTTTCTGTATGTACTAAAATACTTAATTTTGTCTAGGGAAATCCTTCAGAAAAAAAGTGTAAAGAACATGCAAGAAAATTGTGTTCATAAACTTTCACATTTAGAATTTTCCTTGTTTCCAGTATATGGATTATAAAAAATAACAATGGAATACTACAATATATATCTTTTTGTTTCATTCTTCTATTAGCTGTATTTCTTAGGCTCTTATCTTTTCGTAGGACATACAGCTAACATTGCAGACTTAAGAAAAAAACGACATCTTATTTAAGGGATATAGAACGAATATTGGTAATTTCTACAGATACCATATTATTCTTGGATGCCTTTAAGTGTATTAGAGAACCGTGAAAAGGAAATGTCCTTTCAGATACTGGCCTGCTTGAAATTGTTAGTGCTTCTCCAAAGTTTTTGGTATTTGTGGAGACTAAAATTGTGGTGGGCTGCTTCACCCCTGCCCAGACAAATCTGTAGAGCTACTTACGTGTCACCATCATCTGTTGTTTGCTGCCTCGGGGGTCCCTGGCACTGTCTGTTAGAACTTCACAGCCATTCTGTGGCCTGCCCAGTCTCAGAATCTGTGATGGCCCTTGTGCCAGCTTGCAGATGGCTGTGGGCAGGTCTGTGAGTGGATGTGGAGTGTTTCTGGGGGGCGCAGTCTGTGAGATGGCATGTGGGACCACTCACACAGGACCTGTGTCTATGGTTGCCCCCAGGGAGCTGCACTGCAGAAATCCCTTGAGGGCCATTTCAGCCTCCTGAAAATGCTGGCTGCCCAGCTGCTTGCCTTACAGACCAATGTCAGGGGGCTGTAAAGGTGGATTAGAGGATTGAGGCCAAGTTCAGAGTCTTGAGTGGATGGCTGGAGAAAGAAGAGTAAGTCCGAAAACCGCATGGTGGCCACGCCCCTCCCGGCTTGGGCTCTTTCACATCCCAACTTGCCCTCACTGTTCCTTTTCTGGTAGTTTCCACACTCTGGACTGATGTGGGTCCCAAATTCTAGGTCTGACCTCATAGAACTTTCCAGAATATTCGTTCCTCTGTTTTTAATCTCCTTCTCCCCACCCCCCGTCCTCCCTGACTTGTATTTAAGAAATTAATATTTTGAATATGAACATGACTTCCCACGTATCATTGAATTTCATGTTATTACTTTCAGTTCTTCCTGTTCAAATCTTTGGATGGCATTGTTTTTTCTTTTCATCCAACACAGTGATGATGTCTCTGAGCTGTGTGGCCTGAAGATTTGATAAACGAGACTTCTCTGTGTTATTCCTCAGGAGCTGGTCCCTCTGGGAAGTGGGAGGGACTCCAGCTCTGTTGTCAGGCTCAGGGAGAGAGAGTGCACGTCCTCCTATTTGGTAGAACTGCCTGTTACTTCTGTTGGTTCCCTCTTAACTGAGAGAGCATCTTGGTTCCCTGGATCTTAGTGTTAGTCTTTGGCTCACTCTTAAGAGATGCTTCCACCTTGGGACAAATTTATATCTGATAGAAATTGTTGTCAGAGTGTAGGTGGAATAGCAAAGTTTTAGAAATGATTGCCTTATCAAATACAATGCAAGTTTCTTCTTGTCCATAGACATAGCTAAAACTCTTGTGATAATACACACATGATTCAATGACAGTATCAATTCTATGCCTTAATTTTGTTGAGGATTAAAGTGTTAAAAATTAGTGGGAAATTTACATGTAGGAGCTTGGTCTGCAAGAAAATGCCATTAATTATTACACTTGCTGTACTTTTTCTCTGATTAAATCTCATGATTTGCTTTTCTTTCTAAGACATTATCTATTGGAACATTCACCAGCATTTAAGAATTCACTTAATTTCTCCTGACAGGTGAAGGGCTCCCTAGATACGAATTTGGAATTCTGATGATTTTTAAAAATCCTTCCCTGATTTTCCAGAGATTTCCTAAGGAAAATTAGACCAAATACAGTGGAGACCCCCCCAACTTTGCGGTGCACTTTGTTCTAGAGCAAGGGTGGCAGCTGCAGGCATTTGCATGCCCCTGCCTCCAGCCCTGGCCATAGCGCATCATCCTTTGTGCTTCCTTTCCTCTGAGCTGGGCCAGGGCCCCATCCTTTTCCGCAGGCCTCCGGGCAGCACCAGGTAGACAACAGCGGATCTCTAGGATGGGGCCAGCTGCTGCATGGTCTGGGTAGGTGGGGTCTTCGTTAGGGTTCAGAAGGACGCCTGTTCCTCCCGGCCTCCTGGGGCTAACTCCTCATCACAGCTAGGTTTGTTCCAGGTGGCCTGGACTTTTACAGAGGCTACAGCCTTAGTGAGGCTTTCCCTTGTTTCCCTCTGTTGAAAGCCTGTGAACTGCAGTTCTGTGGGGCATGTGTTGTGCCCTTGGGAGTCATTTTTTGTGACTTCTCTCCATCAGCAAGATTGTGATGTAAGTGGGGGAGTTTCTCTCCCCTTCCTTTAATAATAGGTGTGCAGTAAACATATGTATGTTTATATAATGAAAAAATATGTCCTTGGAGACTTATTGTTTTAAATGATGCTTAAAAGGGATCAATTTGTTAAAGTACTCTTTCAGAATAATTATTGCGTCCCCTAAAAATGTAAACAAATAGTTTAAAGTATTACTTTCTTTGACTAAAATTGAAAACAATAAACTCCCTTCCCCCCCTAAGAAAAGCCCTAAAGAAACTCTAAGTAATTAAAAAGAGAAAAAACAAAAAAGAATTTAACATTGCTGTTTAACCATCAGAGTCTCGTTTTTTTCCCCTCCATAATGGGATTGGTGTCAGACTTGGATCAAAAACTGGAACAAAACTTTCTGTGCTGTTTCTGCCCGTCCCGTTTGCTGAGGAGGGAAGGCACCGGCCGCAGTTACTACTTGCCGGCTGCTCCTCGCTGCCCCTTTGGGATCTCTAGAGGTTGTCTGTGGGTGTTCTGGGATCCCGAGGGATGCTGCCAACTGTTAACCTTTGGCAGACAGTGACTGTTTTACTTCGATTTTATTTTCGTGGTAACCATTTTTTTTTTTTTTAATTAATAAATTACCCAAGAGGACATGGCTTCTAAGGGAATGATGGATCCCAGACTTTAAAAAAAATACGGTTCTTGTTTTGGCTGTCTGACGTGTGGTTCCGGGGTTTCTCTAGGAGGACGGCTGGTGGACCTTGACCTCAGAGCTCCTAGGCCAGATGAGCAGCCATGCCGGAGAATGCTGTGTGTTCGGATGGTTGGGTGCCATGTCTGTTGAAAATCCAGCCGGCTAGTGACGAAACGCCTTCCAGAATTCATCCTGTGGGGATTTAGAAATGTTTTTTTAAAAGAGCTTTGCTGCTCAGCTTAGCAACAGCAGTTCAGTTTTGAGAGCCGAAGGGAGCACTGTATGCTGTTTGTGTATCCTCTCAGCAAATCACAGCGGGAAGCTGCTGAGATGATGTGTCCCAGGGCTGCAAGGCCACCTTGTCCCATGGCCTCTGCACAGCCATGGGATCACAGCTTCCCTTCTGCAAGGTGCCCGGCACTCTACTAAAGGCACTTGGCAATGTCATTGAGACTTTGAACATATGTTTTTAGAAAATAATACTTAGCAAACTATAAAGCTCCAGTGGACTGGAACAGTATTTGCGTTTGCTTTGTGTTAGCCTCTAGTGCAATTCAGGACTTCATTGCTGTGGACGAGTCTAATTTTCCTTGCTAACTGTTTATGTCCTCATATGAACACCACATATTCTTAGAGGAAAGAGCGTATCTCAGCATCTTTTAAATGCTTCTGATATAACATCTTATTGTAAAATACTTGTTCTAGTATGTTTGTTTCCAGTATATAGCCTATGTAGTTAGTTCTTGGTGTTTCAGAAAAAAATGAAGTTAGGTTAGTGGGTGTGAGGGCGGACGCCTCTTGGGTCCAGTGCGGGTGCTGGTTGGCGCCCTACAGCCACTGCTGTGCTTCCCTCCTGGCATCTGTACTCTGATGCACGCGGGCAGTCCTACTGCTCATTAATCACGTTTAGTGTTCTCACTCCTAACCCACAATTGGGCTCCTCCTTGGAGCAGCATACTTGGTGCCAGGCTTGGGTGGACGTCACCAATACCTCCTTATTCGGGTCCATCTCAGTCATCTGTGACTCATGGACCATTTTAGGATTTCCCTAAAACTTATGTGGACTGCCACATCTCAAAGGAATTTTAGTTATTTTCAGTGATTTTCAATCCTGAACATCTGGGCCTTTCTACTTCCCCCATAAAATTTGCCCCCTGCCCCACCCCGTTCTCTCTCTCCTTTCCTTCTTGTTTCTTATAAAGACTGATAGTGGGTGTTCTCACCCTTGAAGCCAGAACAGTGAAAGTTCTGGAGGATTGCAGAAGCACTTGGTCCTATTTTTTTTCACCCAAATTGAATCCTGAAAACTCCTGATGCGGACTGAACAGTGAATCCTTAACAACATGAATGGCACAGTTCTTCCTGGGCCTAACTGGGCTGGGCACCCTTCGCATAGCTGTGGTGAAAAACGTGCCCAGCATAGTTGTTACACATGGCAGCCGCAGCACGTCTGCTGGCTCTGAGCGGGCTCCCAGGCCCAGATTGGCCACACACGCACTGGAGCTGGCTAGGTCCCTTGCCACCTGCCCCTGCCTGCACTTAGGCAGAGATGGCTCCTGGCTGAAGAGCAGGGAGAAACTGGGGTGGCTCTTCTCAGGCCAGATGCCTGGGAAAGGGTGGGGAGGGGCTGAAGGATGAGTGAAAATGACTAGGAGGAAACAGGGAAAAAAGGCCAAGTTGCCAGGAAGGTGGGGGGTGAGTGACATTCAGACTTGGCTTGCTCCTCTAAATGGATTGATTTCTCTCATTTGTAAAGTGAAATGGACAAATGTGGGTCCTTGGTGACTCATTGGAGCTTCTCAAACCTTACCCAAGGGACAGTCTAGTTATGGGTGGTGGACATGGGGTGGGGTGAGGAGTGTGGAGGTTTTCATCTTCCAATGGGAGAAGACTGTTTTGCAATTGAGAGTACCTCTGCCAGTGAAGAACTGTGGAAAAGGCTGATTCCGAGTTGTGCCCTAGTAAATGTTTTCAGAATATTTTCCTAGGCAGCTGGGGACCAGAGTGTTTTGAATAGCTTGTTAAACAGACTTTTAAGAGGTATACCCAATTAGCACTACTGAGTAGTATTTAGATGTTGACTAGATTCATGGGACTATGCTGGAAAATAAATTGCAAACTCAAGTGTGACATTTTAAACTAGCTTTTGGTCCTTAAAACCACTTTGCCTGAGCTGGAGACAGGCAGTTTCTCCCTTCTTTTTCTGGCCTGGTCACCAGGCTTTTGAGCTCTAGGCTGGCCTTCCCAACACTCAAACATATTCCTTTTATAGAAATGAAAGTACCTGGCCTCTATGATGCATAACTGTGAGTCATCCAGTGGATATTGAAGAACTCCAAAAACATGTTTCAAGATAGTTTTTCCACTTTGTTCCAGAGCACAGTCTAAATTTGGACTCATTGGAAATGGAAGTGAAAGGCCCCAATGGAACCCTTCTGGTTGCTGCCTTCTTTGAGTTGCTGTGGGGGGTGGGCAGGGACAGACAGCCTTACCCTGCACAGAGGCACTGGGTTTCTTGCATTCATTTCTGAATGAGTCGGCCTCTCATTTGCACATTAGTGACCAATTTCTTTCTTTCCTTCTGTCTTCCTTCCTTCCTTCCTTCCTTCCTTCCTTCCTTCCTTCCTTCCTTCCTTCCTTCCTTCCNCTTCCTTCCTTCCTTCCTTCCTTCCTTCCTTCCTTCCTTCCTTCCTTCCTTCCTTCCCCTCTCTCTTTCTCTCTCTCTCTTTCTCTCTCTCTCTCTCTTTCTCTCTTTCTTCTTTCTGTTTCTTTTGAGGTGGAATCTTACTTTGTCACCCAGGCTGGGGTGCAGTGGTACGATCTTGTCTCACTGCAACCTCCGCCCCCCTGGTTCAAGCGATTCTCTTGCCTCAGCCTCCCGAGTAGCTGGGATTATAGGTGCATGCCACCATGCCTGGCTGATTTTTGTATTTTTAGTAGAGACGAGGTTTCATCATGTTGGCCAGGCTTGTCTCGAACTCCTGACTTCAGGTGATCCATCCGTCTCAGCCTCCCAAAGTGCTGGGATTAAAGGCGTGAGCCACCACGCCCGGCTAGTGATCAATTTCTAATGATTGAGACTCTTGAGCACAATGCCACATTATTTTGTCATGCTAGTGTGAACCAATATCCTGTTCCCATGATGGATAATATTAATGTTTAGTAATATTTGTGCAAATTAGATAGGGCATGAGGGCTTGGTTGGTAATACCAAGATATGTAAACGTGGGGAAGTCTTGTGATGAAAAAGTTACTTGTCCAGAGCAGCCTAAAGTGATGAACCAGAACCTGATGCTAGGATTTTAGGGAATGTCGGTTTTGGTCTCTCTTATGTGCCTAGTAATAGTGCTGACTGCAATAAGTTGATGAGTACTAAAATGTATTGTATTTTCCCCCACTCCACTGTTTCAGAATGCAGTATATAGCGTTAGCAAGGACTACAGATCTAACGCCCAGCCAACAGTTAACGGGAGATAAAGATTTTTACAAAAAAGCGGAAGTTGCTAGATGGTTTTTGTTGTTTTGTTTTGTGTTTTTGATGGTTGGGACTCTTAAGGTACAGAGAAAATTGTCAGTCTTTCTGTATCACTGAGAAATCGTAAACATCTGTGTTGTGGGCTTTGTTTATTTTTATTCCCTGCAGTCCTTAACATGATATCTGCCCCATAATTGACTCTCAGTCAGAGAGTACCTTTGACTCTGTTTTTGAAAATCGCTGTACCAAGGAGTATGTCTTAACAGTCCCAGGCCATCCTATTTAAGTAAGTTCTATTTCTTCCGTTTGTAAATTTTTGAACTTAAGAGCAAAAGCGAATATTTCTAACAAGATTTGACCTGTGGATTTTTAAGTAGATACCACATAAAAGTCAAATTAAGTAAAAGGTGATATGAATGTTTATTTTATGTGGAGTACTTTAAGTGATTATTGTTATTTAGGTTTTGTGTTCTGTGGCATTTCCTCATTATTAAAGTAATGTATTTGTTTACAAAACTGACAAAATGAGACATATGGGAGGGGAGGAAGGAATTATTAACATAATAGGAGAAAGGGCTTTCTTACAGGGATAAATGTGTTTTGTCACTGAAGTTTTTATTTGTTCTGTCACTGAGCCAGTCTTTATTGAGTTAGAAGCAGACTGCTCTATTAAATTTGCCGATGGGAAACCTGGATGTCTTTGCTTTTCTCCTTGCCCGCCGAGGAGTTAGATTAGAACGTCTTCAAGATGGGCTGTAACTTTTGAATAGTGAACACAGATTTTATAATATCCACTGGTGTTTTATTCATCACATCTGCCAGTTTACCTAAAATTAAAATTTTGAAAACCATTTTTTGTGGAAAGGACAAATCGCGTACTTGTTGGAGTTCTGGGCTGAATATTTTGTGATGTGGTTTTCAAGTGATCTTAGAATAATTATGATGCCAGCTAACTGTCCTTGAGTGCCAATGCTGCCGTGTACTGTTCTCATTGCCTGTATTACTTATTTAGTAAATGTAATATTTTCTCCATTTTACAGATGAGAAAACTGAGGTACAGAGAGATTGGTTAAGTAGCCCAAAGTACAGAGTTAGTTAAGGGACGGGGTGGGTTGAACCTAGTTCTTGCCTAGTTCTTGCCTATTCTCTTAACCACTTAGCTATAACTGTTGTTAACTAAGTAATATAGTGGACATGAGTATAATTTAACACAATTTGTCTTTTATATGACTTACGAAATTAGCCCCGTGGGTTTACTTTCAATGCCTTATACATACTAAAGTTATGAAAAATGTTTCTACTTTTGAATGATTTTTCTTTCCTTATTTTCATTGTTTTCCCCTGCACCATTGCTGATAACCTTACAAATAAGGATTGTGAAAGACAGGAGGAAGATAAGCATGCCAGTCATAAGTTTTGGTTCTATTCAGTTTTCCTCTTTGACCCATTGGTGCTTTTCAGCTTTCCCACTATAATTCCTCATTAATTTCCAGGTTTGTCCCGTGCATCAAATTCTATGGTTTATAGTGTAGTTTCCTGCCTTTTAACCTGGGAACTTTTGGGTGGGGAGAATATGGTGATGTAGTTCAAGTCAAAATACTAGAATATGAATACTTTCAGAAGCCCATACACTTGTGTGCACATTAACTATGTTTTTAGCAGTTGAGCTTTGGTCCATTGTAGTGATAATGTTTTTCCATGAGTAATTCTTGAATGCTGGTCTTGGGTTTTTACCACAGATGTTACAGGTTTGGCCATGGCTCTGTCTAGAAAAACTCATACAAATTGCCAGTTTGGTGTGTGCATTAAGGAATCACATTGCTTTTTAATTGTATTTATTTCTGTTTTTAATATTTGAACTTTAAAATATTGTAGTGGTATTGTAAAAATGTATCTATATGTTATCCTACACTAAGCCTAAGCTTTAATGAGGATTTTGGTACATGACTCTCCTGAACTTGGAGCATTTGTCCACTTTTGAATACATGTAAAACTTTGATGCTTCTGTCCCCATGGTTTGATGAAGTACCTAATACCTTGAATGTGATATTTCTTATCAAATTTTGAATGAAATTACTAGCTTAAATGTAAGTGAAATGTTTGTGAAATTTTCATCACCTTTGAAACACCCATTCTATAGAATTGGATTGTGGGGGGTGGCAAAAAGGGTTAATCCCCCCAAATACAAATATAGCAGTTCCTGTTTATCATAAAGTAAATGTGTGGCTTGGGAGAATGTGTTGGATAATTCTCTTCTTAGGTTGTACATATATGACCAAGGCACTGGATAAATTCACATCTGAGTATAGTTTATTTTCATGCCCTTAGGAACGTATTTAGTACTGTTTCTGCCAGTCTAAGCCTTAAAAGGGACTGTAGCTCATTTGGTATTGCTGAGAGCTGAGGAGCTGCTGTTCTGAACATCTTCGTTTTATTTTAACTTTTTTTTTTCAAGATGGGATGGGGTTTTGCCATGTTGCCCAGGCTGGAGTGTGGTGGCCTGATCATAACTTATTGCAGCCTTGACATCCTGAGCTCAACCTGTCTCAGTTTCCCCAGTAGCTGGAACTATAAGTACATCCCACCATGCCCAGCTAATTTTTTTTTTTTTTTTTTTGAGACGGAGTCTCGCTCTGTCGCCCAGGCTGGAGTGCAGTGGCCGGATCTCAGCTCACTGCAAGCTCTGCCTCCCGGGTTCATGCCATTCTCCTGCCTCAGCCTCCCGACTAGCTGGGACTACAGGCGCCCGCCACCACGCCCGGCTAATTTTTTGTATTTTTTAGTAGAGACGGGGTTTCACCATGTTAGCCAGGATGGTCTCGATCTCCTGACCTCGGCCTCCCAAAGTGCTGGGATTACAGGCTTGAGCCACTGTGCCCGGCCCATGCCCAGCAAATTTTTAATTTTTTGTAGAGATGGGGTCTTGCTGTGTTGTCCAGGCTGGTCTCAAACTCCTAGGCTCAAACACTCCTCCCGCCTGGACTTCCCAAAGTGTTGGGATTACAGGTGTGAGCTACCTTGCCTGGCATATCTTCAGAAGATCATTCATATCTAGCGCAGACAGTTGACCTTTTTATAGTCAACAGAGCTGGTTTGTACAGGTGATTGTAAGGGGGTCTATGGAGATGGAAAGTTACAGGTTCTGTCTAGTACAGGCTACTAGTTTTTGAATAGAGGGAGAGAAATCTATTCCAAAGGAATTGCTTCCTCAATCCCCACTGGCCGCTGCTCGTGTGGTGCCAGGCAACAGGGTGGACTACAGGGGCAGGCAGTCCAGCTGCACAGCCATTCAGTGAGCAGGAGTCTTTGTGCAGACAAGGCCGAAGCGATGGCAGAGCTAACAGCAAACTCAGACAATCTGAAAAAGAGAAAAAATCCAGAAAAATCAACCACATATGCAAATACTGAAAACTATTTTTGGTGAACCCCTTTGTGCATAAGAGATCATTTACAAAATATGTGTGTGCGAGATCAGTCTATTCCTGTAAAGAAATCTGAGTCAGTCTGAGGAGAGTGCAGTTGGCACTGTGGAAGCGTCATGCTTGTGGCCGTTCCTGCCTGTTTAAATGATTCAGGCCCATGAGATGTCTATATAAAGAATGCTTTAAGTTGTCTTCTCTGACTGCCCCTTATTCACTTAAAGACAGACTCCTATGACCGGGGCAACGATTTGTGGAGCTTCTAGTCCTTTGCAAATACCAAGCTGTCCTGTCTTAGAAGAGCTGACTAAATTTAAAAAAATTCCACCTCAAGAAGAACTGAATGGCTGTTCTGATCTCCTCAGAAGTATCTCAGGACAAATTTACATACACACCCCTTCATCTGACACCTGTGGCTTTTACAAAGAAAGCCAGATAAGGGATAGTCATTTAGTCAGTTCATACCCACACAAGCACTTCTAGGATTTCCCTCCTGTGTTAGGTAATGAGGCCCTCCCCTGAGATTGATATGTGTATATAATTAATAACTAGCCCAGCATGTTCTCCAAGGGGGCAGTGGCAGGAGGAATACCACAGCCTCTGCTGTGACCGCCCCCCCCCCCCCAGTGTCTCTTTATTCTCTGTGCAGTCCTCAGTGGGAGGGACATGGGACATGTGGCTCACAGTACATTGACCCCCTGTTCATTGCATAGCTGGGTCTGGTTCCCACCTAGTGGGTCAAGGCTGGTATATTAAAGTTCTGATGTTACGTCTCAAAAAGACCAGTTTGACCTAGTTGGAGCATGTATATATAAATTTGTGTGTGTGTATAGCATTCTATACTCACAAACGTGTAAGTGATTTTTCTAGGAATTAATGAGAAGTAAAGGCCAGGCACAGGGGCTGCACCTGTAATCCCAGTGCTTTGGGAGGCTGAGGCAGGAGGATTGCTTGGGGTCAGGAGTTTAAGACCAGCCTGGGTAGCATAGCTAGGCTCTCTCTCTACAAAAAAATGAAAACATTTAGCTGGCCACGATGGCACGTGCCTTTAGTCCCAGCTGTGTCACTCCATACACTCCAGCCTGGGTGACAGAGCAAGATCCTTTTTCTTTCCAAAAAAAAAGGTAGTAGTAGTAGGCCGGGTGCGGTGGCTCAAGCCTGTAATCCCAGCACTTTGGGAGGCCGAGAAGGGCGGATCACGAGGTCAGGAGATCGAGACCATCCTGGCTAATATGATGAAACCCCGTCTCTACTAAAAAATACAAAAAACTAGCCGGGCGAGGTGGCGGGCGCCTGTAGTCCCAGTTACTCAGGAGGCTGAGGCAGGAGAATGGCGGGAACCCGGGAGGCGGAGCTTGCAGTGAGCTGAGATCCGGCCACTGCACTCCAGTCTGGGCGACAGTGAGACTCTGTCTCAAAAAAAAAAAAAAAAAAAAAAAAGTAGTAGTAC
>NC_037673.1:14559302-14600803 GCF_003255815.1 Theropithecus gelada
CTTTTTTTTTTTTTTTTTTTTTTTTTTTTTTTTTGAGATGGAGCCTCACTCTGTCACTCAGGCTGGAGTGCAGCGGCACAATCTCGGCTCACTGCAACCTCTGCCTCCCAGGTTCAAGCAATTCTTCTGCCTCAGCCTCTCAAGTAGCTGGGACTACAGGCATGTGCCACCACACCTGACTAATTTTTGTATTTTTAGTAGAGACGGGGTTTCACCATGTTGGCCAGGCTGCTCTTGAACTCCTGACCTCAAGTAATCCACCCACGTTGGCCTGCCAAAATGTTGGGATTACAGGCGTGAGCCACTGCACCCGACCCCCAGTTGAATCTTGGTAGGTTGTATGTATCCAGGAATTTATCCATTTCCTCTAGGTTTTCCAACTCGTTGGTTTATAGTTGCTCATTGTAGTCTTTAATAATCCTGTATTCTCTGGTATCAGTTGTAATGTCTCCTTTTTATTTCTGATTTTTTTTATTTGGGTCCTCTCTCTTTTTCATTCAGTTATTCTAGTTAATGATTTCTTGATTTTGTTTATCTTTTCAAAAACAAAGTTTGTTTCATTGATCTTTTATACTTTTTTAGTCTTTATTTTATTTATCTCTGCTCAGCTCAGATCTTTATTATTTATTTTCTTCTACTAATTTTGGGTTCAGTTTGTTCTTGCTTTTCTAGTTCCTTGAGGTGCCTCAGTAAGTTGTTTATTTGAAATCTTTATACTTCAATGTAGACATTTATTGCTATAAATCTTCCTTTAGTACTACTTTTGCTGTATTCCATAGATTTGGGTATGTTGTGTTTCTGTTTTCGTTTGTCTCAAAATTTATTTTTTAATTTCTTTTTTTTTTTTTTTCTTTTTGAGATGGAGTCTTGCTCTGTCACACAGGCTAGAGTGCAGTAGCACCATCTCAGCTCACTGCAACCTCCAACTCCTGGGTTCAAGCGACTCTCCTGCCTCAGCCTCCCAAGTAGCTGGGATTACAGGGAAGTGCCACTACGCCTGGCTAATTTTTGTATTTTTAGTAAAGACGGGGTTTCACCATGCTGGCCAGGCTGGTCTCAAACTCCTAACATCAAGTGATCCGCCCACCTAGGCCTCCCAAAGTGCTGGGATTACAGGCGTGAGTCACCATTCCTGGCCTAAATTTCTGTCTTAATTTATTCATTGAACAATTGGTTTTTTAGGAGTATGTTGGTTAAATTTCATGTATTTGTACCATTTGCAAAATTCCTCTTGTTCTTAGTTTATAGTTTTATCTCATTGTGGTCGGAAAAGATACTTGACATGATTTCAATATTTTAAAATTTGTTGAGACTTGTTTTTTATTCTAACATGAAGTCTATCCTGGAGAATGTTCTGTGTGCTAATGAGAAGAATGTGTATTCTGCAGTTGTTGGATGAAGAGTTCTGTAAATGTCTGTTAGGGCCATTTGAGTCTATAGTGCAAATTAAATCTGATGTTTCTTTCCTTTCTTTCCTTCCTTCCTTCCTTCCTTCCTTCCTTCCTTCCTTTCTTTCTTTCTTTCTTTCTTTCTTTCTTTCTTTCTTTCTTTCTTTCTTTCTTTCTTTCTTTCTTTCTTTCTTTCCTTCCTTCCTTCCTTCCTTCCTTCCTTCCTTCCTTCCTTCCTTCCTTCCTTCCTTCCTTCCTTTCTTTCCTTTCTTTCTTTCTTTTTGTGACAGAGTCTCACTCTGTCACCCAGGTTGGAGTGCAGTGGCGCAATCTTGGCTCACTGCAACCTCCACCTCCTGGGTTAAAGCAATTCTCCTGCCTCAGCCTCCTAAGTAGCTGGGACTACAAGCACGTACCACATGCCCAGCTAATTTTTGTATTTTTAGTAGAGACAGGGTTTCGCCATGTTGGCCAGGCTGGTCTTGAATAAATCTGATGTTTCTTCATTGGTTTTCTATCTAGATGATCTGTTCAATGATGAGAGTGGGATGTTGAAGTCTGCAACAATTACTTTATTGGAATGTATTACTCCCTTGAGGTCTAATAATATTTGGTTTATATATCTGGGTGTTCCAGTGTTGGATGCATATATATTTATAATTGTTATATCTTCTCACTGTATTGATGTATTTTTATTATATAATGATCATCTGTATTAGTCCATTCTCACATTGCTATAAAAAACTACCTGAGGTAATTTACAAAGAAGAGAGGTTTAATTGACTTACAGTTCTGCAGGCTAAACAGGAAGCATGCTGGGGAGGCCTCAGGAAACTTACAATCACGGCAGAAGGCACAGAGGAAGCAGCCACGTCTTATATGTCTAGAGAAGGAGGAAAAGAGCTAAGGACGAGGTGCTACATACTTTTAAACAACCAGATTTCTTGAGAACTCTATCACAAAACAGCACTAGTGGGATGGTGCTAAACTATTAGAAACCACCCCCATGATCCTATTACCTCCCACCAGGCCTCACCTCCAGCACTGGGAATCATAATTCAACATGAGATTTGAGTGGGGACATGGAGCCAAACCAATACCATCTTTTTCTTTATAACAGTTTTTTGCTTAAAGCCCATTTTATCTGATATAAGTATAGGTAGTCCTTCTCCCTTTTGGTTTCCATTTCTGTAAATTATCTTTTTCCATCTCTTCACTTTCAGTCTTTGTGTATCCTTATAGGTAAAGTGAGTTTCTTATAGGCAGGATATAATTGGGTCTTTTTTTTTTAAAGTGCATTCAGCCAGTCTATACCTTTTCAATTGGGGAATTAATCTGTTTACACTCAGGGTTATTATTGATGGGTGAAGATGTACTCTTGTCATTTTGTGAATTGTGTTCTGGTTGTTTCGTATATCTACTCTACAATGAGGTTTATACTTTTATGTTTTTGTCATGGTAGTTATTGCCCTTTTACTTCCAGATGTAGGCCTCCCTTAAGGATTTCTTATAACGCCAATCTAGTGGTGATGAATTCCCTCAGTTTTTGCTTGTCTGGGAAAGACTTCATTTCTTCATGTCTAAAGGATAGATTTGTTGGGTATAATATTCTTGCATGGCAGATTTTTTTTCTTTCAGTATTTTGAATATATCATCCTATTCTCTTCTACCCTATAAGGTTTCTGCTGACAAATCTGTTGTTAGTCTAATAGAGAGCCCAGTATATGTGACTTAATGTATTTCCCTTGCTGTTTTTAGTATTCTGTCTTTGCTTTGTCTTTTGGCAGTTTCACCATACTGTACCTTAGAGAGAACCTTTTTGGGTGGAAAAGATTTAGAGACTATTGAATTTCCTGGATCTGGATGTCCATGTCTCTCCCACGACTTGAGAAGTTTTCAGCTATTATTTCATTAATTAGGTCTTCTATGCCAGTTTCCATCTCTTCTTCTGTAATTCCTGTACTGCAAATATTAATTTGCTTAATGGTATCCCTTAAGCCCCATAGGCTTTCTTCATTCCTTTTCATTCTTTTTTCTTCTTTTTCTTTCTTTCCTTTTTTCTGACTGGGTTATTTCAAAAGACTATCTTCAAGTTCTAAAATTCTTTTGCTTGATCTAGTCTGTTGAAGTTTGGATTGTATTTTTCATTTTATCCATTGAATTAATCAGCTTCAAAATTTATGTTTGATTCTTTTTAGTGATATCTCCTTGTTGAATTTCTCATTCAGTTTAGAAATTGCTTTTCTGATTTTGTTGAATTGTTATTCTGTATTCTCTTGTATCTTACTGAGTTTCCTTAAGATCATTATTTTCAAGTTCTTCTTGTGCATTTCATAGATTTTCTTTTCTTTAGGGTCTGTAACAGAATAATTACTATGTTCATTTGGAAGTATTGTGTTTTGTTTCATTTGTTTGTGTGTTGTTTTGTTTTGTTTTGTTTTTGTTTCTTTGTGTTTCTGGTGTCCTTATGTTGATATCTGTGCATCTGGTGGAACAGTCACCTCTTCTAGTTTAAGAGAGTAGCTTCCATAGGGAAAGACTTTTTCCTATAGATGTGTCCTATAGTGTTGGTTGTGAGTGAGAGAGACATAGAGACTCAGACTGGCGTAAACTAAAACAAAAAGAGAATTTTTCCGCTCATGTTACTACCACATCTTGGTTACTTCCAGCTTTCTATAGGCCTGGATCTAGTGTTTGAACTGTGTTATCACGACCCCCATGCCTCCCTTTGGCTCTTGTTCTGGTTAGTGCAGTAGCATTGTCTCCATGTGATTTCCACTGGTGTAATCAATGTCACTGGTGTGTGGTCTCATTGGCCTGGACTACAGATGTTTGTGGTGGCAGTAGTGTATTTTTGCTGGAGATGGGGGCTGCTGGGCAAGCTAGTTCTCAGCATCTAGGGGGACATACACCAGGTGTGGCAGCTCTGTTGGTCATGGGGGTGATGTTGCCAGCAGTGGCTGGTGCTGGGTAAGGCAGTACCTGTTCCCTGGGCAGTTCTGCTCTGCCAGTCAAAGGGACAGGGTCACTGGTTGTGGCAGGTGCCAGGTATGCTGGTCCCTGCCCTGGGGGTACATGTGGCAGCTCTACTGGTTGAGGGTGTGGGCACCAGAAAGCTGGTTCTCAGGCCCTGAGGAGCACATTTATGGGCTCCCCACATCTCAGGGGTGGCCTCTCTGCTGCGCTAGACCTCCTGTTCCTTGTGGTGTGCATGGTCTCAGGTGGCAGACATGGCTATACCACTGTGTCTAGCTGTGGTTGTAGCACCACAACACTTTGTGCGAGCATGGTGGGATAACAGTGGGACCCCAGGAACGTGAAGATACAGGGGCTATTGGGCCCCAGGACATGATGCAGTCTAGCATAGGTCTGTTGTCAAAATGGCACCTTGGGTCACAGGGAGTAGGAGGGACCTAGCATGAGTTCCTTCTTAGAGCAATGCAGCCTCATGGACTCCAGGCAGCTCCTTCTACTGGGCTCAGGGACTGTGAGGACTGTGGGGCTCTCCTGTAGCTAGGATTTCAGCCATTCGTGTTGGTAATGAGGACTGCTGGGTAACTCTCACTTACCTTTGTGCAACAGGGAGTCCCTCATGACTCTGAGTCAATCCTGGCTGAGTGCTTTGCTTCCCTCTCTATGCTTCTACGATCCCAAGTTTCTGTGTTTTGGACAGTTTTTATCACTTCCTTAATGAATTCCAAGATTCTCCCTTAGACACTCTATTCAAAGTGTAGTTATTTATTTGTTGTTTTGGTCTTTTTTTTTTTTTTTTGGACAGAGTCTCTCTCTGTCTCCCAGGCTGGAGTGCAGTGGCAAAATCTCAGCTCACTGCAACCTCCGCCTTCCAGTTCCCAGAAATTCTGCCTCAGCCTCCCAAGTAGCTGGGATTACAGGTGCATACCACCACACGTGGCTAATTTTTTTGTTGTTTCTTTGTGGAGGAGACAAGCACTGGGCACCGCTAGTCAGCCATCTTTGAGTATGTCCCTGATCTATATTTTAAAATAACAATTTCTCAATGGAGTCTTCATACAGCACGTAAATAAATGGAAAACAAAGTGGATTAGCTGCGACCATCTGAACCCAGAACCTAGAATTGTAAACAAATAATATTATGTAGACATTTGTAGTGAGTATCTGTTGTTCTTGTTTGCCCAGTGTGTGATCGCTACTTATTCTAGAAACAGAACACTTCATTACTATGGGAAGCCTCCTCCATGTGACTAGAGCTCCCTTCTCCTCCACCTGGGTGACCCAGTCTTAGACAATGAGGGTATTCTATCTCTGCAACCACAGGATACATATGGAAACTGAAACAGGCCTGCCGCTTCCTGGGATTTCTGTACCAGAGCTAATAGGCACAGCTCTTTCTATGCAGTTGCTAGGCCAGGGGAATTGAGTCTAGAGCAGCCATATGGAGCGTCCCCAACTGTTTGAAAACTGAGGCCAAGAAGAGACATGTGAGATGTGAAGTGGAGAAAAACAGAGAGAGAGAAGGAGAGAGCTAAAAAGGGAGGGATGGGGATGGCGATAACACAGTTCAAATTCTAGATCCACCTCTGTCTAAAGCCAGAAGTAACCCAGACGTGGTAGTAACAAGAGCTGATAAGTTCCCTTTTTGTTTTAGTTTATGCCAGTCTGAGTTATATCCCTATGTCTCTCTCACTCACAGCTGCAAGAATCCTGAGTAGTTCACATGCATGCGTAAACAATATCTTGCACAAGTTATTTAGTGGGTCCTGTTATAAATCAAACTGGAAGGCTGATGATAACCAGTGTGCCCAGAAAAAGACAGACTCTATTCTAGTCCTGTTTGTACCTTCTTCTGTATGCCTAAGACCACATGAGTTTGCAGGACCACTTTCTCCTTAATGTTTGTATAGAAAATGGCTCTCCCATTGGGCTATTTTGTGTCATATCCTGGGTAACATTTTTAAGCATCCTTTCAAGAGCAGGAGCAAAGAAGTCAACTTTCATTGCTATATACCCAGTGTTCTGTGGGCTATAATATTATATAAAATTACAAATGCATTTTCCCATCACATGCAAATTGTTAAGCTATGAATGAGCATCCCTAAAGATGCTAGAGATGCTCATTCATAGCTAGAAATTTTATTATTTTCCCCCTTTTACACACATTTTATAGCATAATTGCAATGGCAGTCTAGATAAGTTAGGTAGGGACACTTGGAAAGGTACGAACAACACCATGAACTTCTCTTTATACTGCTACCGCCTATCAATGGGCAGCCCCTCAAAGAGGACATTCAACAAAGATAACACTACACAATACTTTTCAATTTTCTTTTGGTGGGACACTTGCCAGGAGGCTGAGGGTGGAGAATACCCTAGAAAATCTGGAGAGAGATCTTGCTTTGGCCACAGGAATAAACCAGAGACGTCTAATTAGAAGATGAGTTTAGAGCAGGTTGAGGTCAGAGCAATGATGCTTTACTATTTATAATTGTTGAAGCTTCACACAAAACTTACTTCTGATCATTAGCTGAGAAAGAAAGATCTGGATTCAGTGACTTCCCTTCTCATTTAAACACACATGGTTCATGCTGGAATTCCATGCCTTTTTCTGGGTCTCGGGTGACTGAGGCCCACAGCTGGTCAGTGGCTGATGCTTCCAGGTGTTGGAAGTGGGACATTCATAATTTCCCTGATACTGGGATGGTCAGAATGGCTGATGGTACCTGATCTCCCTGCTTAAGCTGCCAATGAAACCTTCCTGGGTCCACAAAAGAAAGATACACAAGTAGCTCAGGGCTCTTGCACTTCTTCCTTACCAACTTCTCTCTCCCAATTAGGAAAGTTTCCATCCATTGTGATGAAACAAGGAAGCGATTTTTGAAACGCCTACTGAAGAATTTTCCTCTTGGTGTTCCTCCCCCTCTGCCCCTCCCTCCTTCTGCTTCCTCTTTTCCTTCTCCTTCTTCCATTCCTCTTTCTCCTTTTCCTGTTTCTCTTCATCCACATCCTCCTCCCCCTCCTCCTTCTCCTCCTCCTCCTCCTCCTCCTCGTCATCCTCCTCTTTTCCTTCTTGTAGCCTCTCCTCTAAGAGAGCATGCCATGAGGCTGAAGCAGGGAACAAGGAGGATCTGGTGTGAAGGAAGTCCCAACAGACTAGAAGGAGAAGGAGAGAGACATCATTGCTTGTTGAGGTCAAATTCTCAGGGGCATCAGGATGAGTAGAAACTCCAAAGTATGCCAGACAGGTGGGGAAGGCAATCCCTGAGCAGAAAGCTTATTTCTGGCTTTCCAGGTTCAGCCTAGGGAGGGCAGAAGGGAACATGCAGATGGAAAGTTCTTGGGGAGTGCATCAATCCTGAGGGACGCATATGTCGGCCCAGGCTCTTCTGCGTGCCACCACGGAAGGACACTGAGAGCTGACAGACCAGTGGGCCACCAGATGAGTGGGGCAGGAGGCTGCAGAATGCAGAAATGTCCAACCCAAAGCGAGAGGCAGGGACCAGAGCCATCAGCAACACATGCCAGCACCACCCCACATACATCAGGCAGGTCTGGACATGAGTGGGGAGGTTCCAGTATTAAGCTACATGAACCATTTGTAGTCAAATGAGAAGAACCTGTGTCTCTTTAATTCACTGTTTAGTCCTTCAACAAATATGCATTGAGTGCCGTGTGTGTGTGTGTGTGTGTGGGTGTGTGTGTGTTAGACCCTATTCTAGGCACTGGAAATTCAGCAATGAGAGAGACAAAGTCCCTGTCCCGGTGTGGCCCATATCCCTGCAGGGGAGATGATAATATATTTGGAAAGATGAAAGAAGAGTGTTATGGAAGAAGAATGTTATGGGCTGAATTGTGTACCCCTAAATTTATATGTTGAAGTCCTAATTCCCAGTACCTCCAATGGGACTATGTGGAGATGGGCCCTTAAAGTGGTGGTTGTGTGAAAATGAGGCTATTAAGTTGGGCTCTAATCCAATATGACTGGTATCCTCACAAGAAGAGGAGATGAGGACACGGAGAGACACTAGGGGTATGCTCACACAGAGGAAAGGCCAGGTGAAGACACAGCCAGAAGGCTGCCACCTACAAGCCCAGGAGAGAGGCCCCAGGAGAAACCAGCCCCACTGATGCCTTGATCTTGGACTTCCAGCCTCCAGAACTGGAGAAAATAAGCTTACATTGTCTATGCACCCACACTGTGGTATTTTGTTATGGAAGCCCTAGCAAATGGATACAAAGAATCATTGTATTATGCGACTTTGGGAAAATGAATAAGAAAATATGGTTCAGGTGATTATAAGTAGGGTAAGGGGGGTAAGAAATGACAGTGGGGTGGGGCTATTTTAGACAGGACGATGGGGCAAGATTTCTCTGAGAGGGTGACATCTCAGCAGATGCCTAAATGTTACAACTCAGCAAGCCACAGGAGGTTTTGGAGGAGAAATCCCAGTAAACAAAGGCTTGAGGTGTTCAGGTGACAGCATTAGACTGGGGGTGATCCTTTCCCCTTCTTCCTGGAGGAATGCCTATAATCCTCACCTCACCTGTGCAAACAACTGAATTCTAACTCCTTCTTCAAGGCATATCTCAAATGCTACTTACTTTATTCTAGACTGACCACTGCAGCCAAGATTAAACTCTCCAGCTTTGGAATTTCAATGACTTTTTAAAAATACAGCCATATCTTATAGATATTGCAGGTCTGGTTCTAGAACACCACAATATGGTAAATATCACAATACAGTGAGTCACAGTTTTTAAAAATTTCCCAGTGCATATAAAAGTTATGTTTATATTATATTGTAGTCTATTAAATGCGCAATAGCATTATGTCTAAAAAGATGTACATACTGGCCAGGCACGGTGGCTCATGCGTGTAATCCCAGCCTTTTGGGAGGCTGAGGCAGGCGGATCACAAGGCCAAGAGATCGAGACAAGCCTGGCCAACATGGTGAAACCCCATCTCTACTAAAGACACAAAAATTAGCTGGGCATGGTGGTGCGTGCCTGTAGTCCCAGCTACTCAGGAGGCTGAGGCAGGAGAATTGCTTAAACCCGGGAGTTGGAGGTTGCAGTGAGCCGAGATTGCACCACTGCACTCCAGCCTGCGACAGAGCAAGACTCCATGTCAAAAAAATAAATAAATAAATAGATGTACATACCTTGATTAAAAATCCTTTATTGCTAGAAATTGCTAACAATTATCTGAGCCTTCAGCGGGTCATGAGCCTTTTGCTGGTGAAGAGTCTTGCCTCCATGCCGATGGCCGCTGACTGCTCAGGGTGGTGGTTGCTGAAGACTGGGGCGGCTATGGCAATTTCTTAAAAGAAGACAACAATGAAGTTTGTCACATCAATGGACTCTTCCTTTTAGGAAAGATTTCTTTGTAGTATGCAGTGCTACTAGTTTTACCCACAGTAGAACTTCTTTCGAAACTGGAGTCAATCCTCTCAAACCCTGCTGCTGCTTTATCGACTGAGTCTGTGTAATAATCTAAATCATCTATTGTCATTTCAATAATGTTCACAGAATCTTCACAAGGAGTAGATTCCATCTCAGAAAAGTTACTTTCTGGCCGGGTGCAGTGGCTCACGCCTATAATCTCAGCACTTTGGGAGGCCAAGGCGGGCAGATCACAAGGTCAGGAGTTCGAGACCAGCCTGGCCAATATGGTGAAACCCCATCTCTACTAAAAATACAAAACTTAGCCGGGCGTGGTGGCAAACGCCTGTAGTCCCAGCTACTCGGGAGAATGAGGCAGGAGAATCGCTTGAACCCGGGAGGCAGAGGTTGCAGTGAGCCGAGATCGGGCCACTGCACCCCAGCCTGGGAGACAGAGTGAGACTCTGTCTCAAAAAAAAAAAAAAAAAAAAAAAAAAGAAGTCCCTTTTCTTGCTAGTCCATAAGAAACAACTCCTCATCCTTCAAATTTTATGAGATTGCAGCAGTTTTGCCCCATCTTCATGCTCTGTTTCTAATTCTAGTGCTCTTGCTGTTCCCACCATATCTGCAGTTCTTTCCTCCAGTGGAGTCTTGGACCCCTCAAAATCATCCACGAGGCTTGAAATCGATTTCCTCCAAACTCTTGTTAATATTTATATTTTGACTTCTTCCCATGAATCAGGAATGTTCTTCATGACATCTAAAGTAATGAATGCTTTCAGAGATTTTCAGTTTACTTTGCCCAAAACCATTACAGGAGTCACTATCTGTGGCAGCTATGGTGTTACAAAATATATTTCTTAAATAATAAGACTTCAAAGTTGAAATTACTCCTTGATCTATGGTCTGCAGAATGGATGTCATGTTATGAGGCATGAAAACAGCCCTCACCTCCCTGTCCGTCTCCATCAGAATTCTTGGGTGACCAGGTGCCTTGTCAATGAGCAGTAATATTTTGAAAGAAAAAAAAATTTTTTTTCCGAGCAGTAGGTCTAAACAGTTGGCTTAAAATATTCATGCTGTAAGCAGATATGCTGTCAGCTAGGCTTTGTTGTTCCATTTCTAGAGCATAGCAGAGTTATTTTAGTATAATTCTTAAGGACCCCAGGATTTTCAGAATGGTAAATGAGCATTGACTTTAACTTCAAGTCACCAGCTGCATTAGTCCCTAACAAAAAAGTCAGCCTGTCCTTTGAAGCTTTGAAGCCAGGCACTGACTTCTCTCTAGCTTTGAAAGTCCTAGATGGCATCTTCTTCCAATAGAAGGCTGTTTCATCTGTATCGAAAATCTGCTGCTTAGTGTAGCCACATCCATCAGTGATCTTAGCTAGGTCTTCCGAATAACTTGCTGCAGCTTTGACATCAGCACTTGCTGCATCACCTTGCACTTTTATGTTATGGAGATAGATTGTTTTCCTTAAACCTCATGAACCAACCTCTGCTAGCTTCCAACTTTCCTTCTGCAGCTTCCTCACCTCTCTCAGCCTTCATAGAATTGAAGAGATTTAGGGTCTTGATCTGGATTAGGCTTTGTCTAAAGGGAATGTCGTGGCTGGTTTGATCTTCTATCCAGATCACTCAGAAGAAGACCACATCTTGTATCCAGACCACCACATCAGCAATAAGGCTCTTTCACTTTCTCATCATTTGTGTATTCACTGGAGTCGCACTTTTAATTCTCTTCAAGAATTTTTCCTTCGCATTCACAACTTGGCTATTTGGCACAAGAGATCTAGCTTTTGGTTTAACTCAGCTTTTGACCGACCTTGGCTCTCGCCATGCCTTTTTCACGAAGCTCAATCATCTCTAGCTTTTGATTTAAAGTGAGAGACGTGTGACTCTTCCTTTCTCGTGAACATTTAGAGGCCGTTGCAGGGTTATTAATTGGCCTAATTTCAACATTGTCATGTCTCAGGGAATAAGGAGGCCCAAGGAGAGGGAGGGAGACAGGGAAATGGCTGGTCAGTGGAGCAGTTAAACACATACAGCATTTATTAGGCTCACCATCCTATATAAGTACGGTTCATGGTGTCCCCAAAATAATCACAATAGTAAGTAATATCAAAGATCACTGATCACAGATGACCATAACATGACCATAAAATAAGAACATGATGTTCTTATTTTAACAGATAAAATAAGAACGGGAAAATTAAAAATACTGCAAGTATTACTAAAATGTGACACAGAGAAGACATGAAGAGAGCAAATGCTATTGGAAAAATGGTGCCAAGAGACTTGAAGCAGAGTTTCTACAAACCTTCAATTTGTTAAAAAAAAGAAAAAAAAAAAGTACACTAGCTGAGAAGTGTAATAAAGCAAAGCATAATAAAATGAGGTATCCTTGTACCTCTTCTTATGCTCTTTTTGTTTGCAAGTAAATGCAGTACAGTAATTGTATTGTTGGCCACCTATAGTACCAGGTGTGTTGCTAAATATTTCTGGATTCAAAGAAAATTAAAATGGTTCTGTGGTAAATAGTTTCTAAAAATCTTCAACAGCAGGTGAGGGAGAACACTGGAGGCAGACTCACTGTTTTGAGTTTTGGGGAGAGAGTCTCTATAACAAAGGAAATATTATGAGCAGAACAATTTTTAACTCTACATATTCCTTCCTGCCTGAGGTCTCTTATAGGAGGACTTGATACCTAATGCTCTGTAAGTCATTGTGCAGCTAAGGAGGAAAACCCAAAAGAATGACAGACGCCATGCCAAAACCTTGATATTACAGAGCCTCTGAACAAAACTTGGACCCCAAGCATCTACATGTTGCTATCCTTAAAGGAATGTATAAACTCTTGAAGAAAGGGCATAAGGTACAGATAATCAACCACAATGAATGCAAAGTAAGAGTCTTAAGAGAGATACAAAGTGATTTGGAAGTGCAGTGATGGAAAAGAATATCTGGTTGCAGTGGGGCTATCAGCGAGGTCTTCATGAAGGCGGCAGCATATAGGTGAGTTTGAAGGGCTGCACAAGGTTTCATCAAGCTGGAACGGGGTGTGTGCATAAGAGAATTGGAAACACTGGGAGTGCATTTCAGGTGGGTAGGGCTGGAGAGACAGGTGAAAGGCATGCTGTGGAAAGTATTGCATGTGTGATAAGGAGATCATATTCCAGTTATTTCCCTACATACTTCATTTCACAACATTCCACAGTTTCCGCAAGGCTTAGGACAATGTCTTTGAGACCGAGATGACAAACACAGCCTGTACATTGTTGGGTGGCAGCGCCCTGTGGTGTTTCTACATGTTTGATGATAGCTTTTATCTTGAATAGTCCTTTCTGGCGTGTTGGTATAGTGAACAGCCTTGGAAAATAAAGATATTGCTTTCTATTGTGTCAGAGAGCAGATTTCTTCCTGACCAGGATTATAAAGATAACATCTCCCTCCAGAGCAAAGGTTGGGCAGATTTGTTAGCAGTCCTCTCACAAAAATCAAGGTTTTTCAAGCTCAAAGTCCTTCAGCTATGACATAGATCTACTGTGTATATGACATCCACCTGACCCTGCCATCATCATGCCTATGACACTAGGAGGGACAAGAACCAGTGTGAACATAAAGCTCATAGTTCCTGCAGTGCTGTGAGTAATAAAGTCCTTTGTCTCTGACCCAGGAGTATTGTGTCTTCTGCCAGCATCTATGAAACTATGGCAGGCTAACTTGTTAGCTTACAAGTAGCATAAAATCTCAGCCCCTTCGTAGTTCCTGACATGCACATTTGGTTATATGTATAATAATATTAATAAACAATAATCAATAATTAATTGGGATTGTTAACAGATAATTAATAATACTTTATAATCAGTGGTTGGATCATTAATAATTAAAGATCTTTTTTTTTTTGAGATGGAGTCTCACTCTGTTGCCAGGCTGGAGTGCAGTGGCACAATCTTGGCTCACTGCAACCTCCACCTCCTGGGTTCAAGCAATTCTCCTGTCTCAGCTTCCCGAGTAGCGGGGACTACAGGTGCACGCCACCATGCCCAGCTATTTTTAGTAGAGACAGGGTTTCACCATGCTGGCTAGTATGGTCTCAATCTCTTGACCTCGTGAAGATCATATTTTTAATAGGAATTAGTAGCTCATTATTTTTATAACTGACATATGCTAGGCACTTACAGGGTGCTGGGCACTGCTGACCACTTTACTCACACCATTTCATTTAGTTTTCACAAGAATACAATGAAGTAGGACCTGTTATTACTCTCACTGTCCTGACGAAGAAGTTGGGATTTAGAGAAATGAGTAAATGGCCCATAGCCATGCAGGTGGGAATGATAAAACCTGGATGGAAACCATGTCTGTCTGATTGTAAAAGGGCAACTATTAATACTATCTGCCTCCCATTCAAACCCATAGTGAGTTAGCTTTGAGGTGGTCTTGGTGGTCTCGGAAATACCAAACAGGAGATCAGGTGAGAGCAGAGCTGGAGAAGAGTCTTGGAACTTGCTGTTTAATGAATGTTTGGGTCCCCAAAAAATCCATATGTTGAAACCCAATTCCCATTTGATGCTATTAGGAGATTGGGATTTGGGGAGGTAATTAGGTCATGAGGATGGAACCCATGTGAATGGGATTAGTGCCTTTATAAAAGAAGCCCCAGAGAGCTCCCTCACCCCTTCTGCCATGTGAGGACACAGGGAAGATGGCCATCTATGAACCAGGAAGTGGGCCCTCACCAGGCACCAAATCTGCTGATGCCTTGATCTTGGACTTTCAAGCTTCCAGAATTTGGCAAATAAATGTTTGTTGTTCATGAGCCACCCAGTCTGGATGTTCTATTATAGTGGCCTAAATGGACTTAGACAGAATTACAAGAGTAGCCATTTTTTATTGGAAAAGCTAGTTAAAGCGTGGAATTGAAACAAAGAAAGATGTATCCATGGCTTATACATTTTACATTAACTAAAGCATGTAAATATCTATTTATTCTCCCATTTTGTGATGTGAAACCCAGGTCTTTGCACCTCGGTCTGCTAATTGGACTTCTAAGTCACTGTTCCCAAATAGCTGCACCTGAAATGCACTGGCTTCCATTTTCAGACTTTTAGTAGAATCTGAATTTATCAAGCAATCTAAGTATAGCATCGTTATAGATTTGTTGGACTCTCCCCTCCAATCCTTCATCCCATTGCCTTTACTATCCCAAATTAATAGCCCTGTTAATTGACTCATTCATTTGTAGCAACAGCATCTAACTTAGTTGTCATAGAAGCAACTCTCTTTTTGTAATCACCTTTCAGTGGCTCTATAATATTTAATTATAGGCCAGGTGCAGTAGCTCACACCTGTAATCCTAACACTTTGAGAGGCTGAGGCAGGAGTTCAAGACCAGCATGGTGAAACTCTGTCTCTACAAAAAATACAAAATTAGCCAGGCATGGTGGCGGGTGCCTGTAGTCCCAGCTACTCAGGAGGCTGAGGCAGGAGAATCGCCTGAACCCGGGAGATGGAGGCTGCAGTGAGCCAAGATGGTGCCACTGCACTGCAGCCTGGGCAACAGCGCAAGAAGACTCCATCTCAAAAAAAATTAATTATAAAACTACAATAATCAGAACTGACACTGACAGTTGGGAAGTGTGTGACTCAACTCCTTTGGTAGAGACAGAAGTACCTGGTGTTCTGGAGGGTGGCAAGCCAGTGAGAGTGTGTGGCACACGGTGAGCAGCATCTGTGTGTCTTAAAAGGAGTGAGAACACTGGTTATTCCAGTAAGTCACTCACGAGAGAGCTTGTACTGTACTGAGCTGGAGATGGTGACCAAATTCACGAAGAAACCTGGGAACAAGAGGTGAACTGCCCAAACTTGGTCTTAAAATTCTGCCGTCACATGTTGCTGCTCCTGCAGTGTAGCCAATACAAAGTCTAAAAGATGCATTCTATTAGAAGTGGGTTCAAGATAGGCAGTGTCTGCCTGCTTTTCTACATACTAGCCTAGAATGTTTATACTCACATATCTGTATTTGAAAATTCATTTAGACAATGTGAAAATTAAGGAGGGAAAAAACAAGAACAAACAGCAGGTTCGGTTTTTAAAAATTCCTTTGTCCTAATTCACTGTGATCTTAAATTTGGGCAGTACAGCTATCCATACTCCCTTGTCTGTTAAGGGGAAAGGGATCTTGGTCTCTTTGGCCCCCATAATCACAATTAATAAAAATTAAATTGATTGTTTTGAACTCTCACTTTTTGAAAAGTAACATCCAGCACAATGTTGGATACGTGATTTTGTTCTTTATTGTGAGGATTTTGCTTTTTTAAAAACAGTTGTGTTCTCATCATCTTGACGGGTAATATGGTCTGGCTGTGTTCTACCCAAATCTCATCTTGAATTGTATCCGTCATAATTCCCACATGTTTTGGGAGGGACCCTGTGGGAGATAATTAAATCATGGGGACAGCTTCCCCCATACTGTTCTTGTCGTAGTAAGTCTCATGAGATCTGATGGTTTTATAAGGGGAAACCTCTTTCACCTGGTTCTCATTCTCTCTTTGCCAGCTGCGTATAAAATGTGCCTTTCACCTTCTGCCATGATTGTGAGGCCTCCCTAGTCACATGGAACTGTGAGTCCATTAAATCTCTTTTCCTTTGTAAATTACCCAGTCTTGGGTACGTCTTTATCTGCCGTGTGAAAACAGACTAATACGGCTGGTATGACAAACTCCACAAGCATCTGTGTAAGCAATCTTACCTTTTTAAGAAGAATATCAGCCCCTAAATAATTGATTTTAAATCTCCTGCACATAAATACTCTTATTTATGAGAATGAAGTTATACCCAAAAGCCATATCCCAACTTAATAAAATAATCTTTTTGAGGATACCGTACTATCTTATGTGTTGCATGTTATGTCTGTAGCTTCTAGTCAATGAAAAAGAATGTGTATTTATGAAAGTTTTTTATTGAATTTCATTGTTGTGTTGATGAGTAAATTACGATCCTCAGGGCGATGGCAGATCTATAGTAGTTGTGAGGGAAATAGCCTAGGTGATGTGGTAAATTTCAGTTTTCTGGTTTGTTCATCCTCCTTACACAGGCCAGCTTGTGTGTACATCTTTATTAATATTGATATGATCATCTCAGAAGTGTTGGCTGTCTCAAAAGGATTAGTCACCTGATTGACTTTTACCCCACCTCACGCCAGCCATTAATCTGAAGCTGCCTGAAAAATAAGCCTAAAGAATATGAATTACAACTAATCTTTCATTCACACTTTATTTTATTTTAATTTTTATTTTTATTTGAGATGGGGTCTCACTCTGTCGCCCAGGCTGGAGTGTAGTGGCGTGATCTCGGCTCACTGCAAGCTCTACCTCCCAGGTTCACACCATTCTCCCACCTCAGCCTCCCAAATAGCTGGGACTACAGGCGCCCGCCACCACGCCCAACTAATTTTTTGTATTTTTAGTAGAGACGGGGTTTCACTGTGTTGGTGAGGATGTTCTCGATCACCTGACCTCGTGATCCACCCATCTCGGCCTCCCAAAGTGCTGGGATTACAGGCGTGAGCCACTGCTCCCGGTCTGGTTCACACTTTCTAAACAGAGAATCTGCCTATCAGAATAGCCTAGAAACTTAAAACCACAGAAACCCTGGTACCACTCGAATCTCTACCTTAGAATCTCTGGGGCTGGAATCTGGTTTTGGTTTTCCAAAGGTTGTCCAACCCCCAGATGATTCCAATTTGGGAAGCACTTAGACTGAAGACTTTGTAAAACAGAGGGCCAGTCCTTGTGGGGTGCCTTCAAAGTCTGCAGCATTAAAATTGGTTTAATGCTGTCCAGCTGGGGTTTCCTTGATACTGAAAGGCAGTACTGAGGATGTACCCAGAAACCCAAAGGGCACAGGAATGGATCCATCATGGGTGTCATAAACCAAAAAGTATCTGAGACAGGTCTCAATCAATGTGGAAGTTTATTTTGCCAAGGTTAAGGACATGTCTATGACATAGTCTCAGGAGGTCCTGAGAAAGTGTGCCCAAGGTAGTTGGGCTACAACTTGGTTTTATACAGTTTAGGGAGACATAAGACATCAATCAATACATAGAAGATGAACACTGGCTTGGTCCAGAAAGGTGGGATAACTCAAAGTGGGGGAAGCGGGGGGTGGGGAGAGGGGAGGGGAGGGGCTTCCATGTCATAGGTGGATTCAAAGATTTCCTGATTGGCAATTGGTTCAAAGATTTTATCTATAGACCTGGAGTCAATAAAAGGGAGTGTCTGGGTTAAGATAAAAAGATGTGGACACCAAGGTTTTATTATGCACATGAAAGTAGCAGGCTTCCAAGAGAATAGATTGTAAAATGTTTCTTATCAGACTTAAAAAGGTGCCACAATCTTAGTTAATTGTCGCCTGGATCAGAAAAAGGACCTGGAAAGGGAAGGGGATTCTCTACAGAATGTGGATTTTTCCTCACAAGAGAAAGCTTGGCAGAGCCATTTCAAACTATGTCAAAAAAATATATTTTGGGGGCCGGGTGCGGTGGCTCACACCTGTAATTCCAGCACTTTGGGAGGGTGAGGCAGGTCGATCACTTAAAGTCAGGAGTTCAAGACCAGCCTGGTCAACATGGTGAAACCCTATCTCTACTAAAAATACAAAAATTAGCCGGGTGTGGTGGCGGGCACTTGTAATCCCAGCTCCTTGGGAGGCTGGGACAGGAGAATCACTTGACCCCAGGAGGCAGAGGCCACAGTGAGCCAAGATCACACCATTGCACTCCAGCCTGGGCGATGGAATGAGACTCTGTCTCAAAAACAAGTAAATAGGCTGGGCGCCGTGGCTCACGCCTGTAATCCCAACACTTTGGGAGGCCAAGGCGGGCGGATCACGAGGTCAGGAGATTGAGACCATCCTGGCTAACACGGTGAAACCCCGTCTCTACTAAAAATGCAAAAAATTAGCCGGGCGCGGTGGCGGGTGCCTGTAGTCCCAGCTACTCGGGAGGCTGAGGCAGGAGAATGGCCTGAACCCGGGAGGCGGAGCTTGTAGTGAGCCGAGCTCGTGCCACTGCACTGCAGCCTGGGCGACAGAGCAAGACTCCGTCTCAAAAAGTAAATAAATAAATAATCATAATGTTACAGTAGGTAGTTAGATACGAGCAAGGCAGAAGGGGCCCCCGCTCCCACCAGGAATATCAGGCCACCATGGTAAGGTAGTTGTTAAACTGTCTCTCTAAAATAATATTTGGTCACAGCCAGTGCCAGAGAAAGGCAGTATCCCAATAAATAGAAAACATCTGAAGCTGGTGATCTGCAGCTTCCAGATAAGATCGCAGGAGCTGGGCAAGTGGGCTCAAGCATGTGCACTAAGGGCACAACGGTGGAGTTTAACTGGTATATGACTTTCTTGTTTTTTGTTTTTGTTTTTTTTTTTTTGAGACGGAGTCTCCCTCTGTTGCTGGGCTGGCGTGCAGTGGTGCGATCTCGGCTCACTGGAACCTCTGCCTCCCTGGTTCAAGCGATTCTCCTACTTCAGCCTCTCAAGTAGCCGGACTACAGGCGCGCACCACACACGCCCAGCTAATTTTTGTATTTTTAGTAGAGATGGGGTTTCACCATGTTGGCCAGGCTGGTCTCAATCTCTTGATCTCGTGATCTGCCCGCCTTGGCCTCCCAAAATGCTGGGATTACAGGCGAGAGCCACCATGCCAGGCCGGTATATGATTTTCTAGGCACATTGGGCTTGTAAGGGAAGAATGCCTCAAGGGAGCCTGTGTACTACACACAGCACATGCGGGCCCTCCCAAGTGCTAGCCGGCCACTGTACATGCAGACAGCCTACCCCATGGGAAGAATCAGAGGAGCAGGGACTCAAGACCCTGGAAGCATGCCAACATAAAAAACCCCAAGTCAAAGTCGCACTTGAATCTCTCAAGTCACCTGCTTGGCCCTCCTCCAAGTGTACTTGACTTCCTTTTGCTACTATTCTAAAACATTTTAATAAATGTTCATTCCTGCTCTAAAACCTGCCTCTGTCTCTCACTCTGCCTTATGCTCCTCAGTCGAATTCCTTCTTCTGAGGAAGCAGGAATTGAGGTGGCCGTTTGAATTTGCCACTGCTAACAATAAGGCTGACTGAACAGACTCTGTATGAATAAGATTCCAAATTATAAACAGGACCTAAGGCCATGCCAGGCAAGGGTTAAGTCATGCACCCCTACACTTAAAGAGTCAACTATGTTCTAACTCCCCCAAGGTTTTTCTTTTTCTCTAGCAGCTAAACAAGCACCAGCCTCGAGATAAGCAATATTAGAATAATTACAGCTCCTCAGCTCAGGGATGCTGACTGACTGACTCCTGTTCCACCAGCCAGAACTCCAGTTTTTATTGAGCAAGTGACTGATTTCAGAAACTTTCATCTGATAAGAGACCACCGACCATGACTGGTCCTAGCTGGGTTACAGATATGGTGTTCTTGCACATCTTCATGTCCTGAAAAGACCTTTTGACATGCACAGCCTAATTGTACTACTTTTAAATGTTAAGTCTCCACCACCAAGTGAATACGGGCCATCTGTTACATGGATGTTTGTTCAATACACATGTGCCAGGACCACTGTCATGAATATTCATAGCTCCCATTGAATATGTATGGTTAGCCAACCTGTTCAGCATAAAACTCCTACTCCAACCCCTCCTCCTTGAAAGTACCTGTCTCTGGTCTTGGCCCAACGTTGTGCTTCCTAGCCTGTGGGATGGCCACCTTGCAGGCTGTAACCCCTTATAAGAAATACAGAAATACAGTCTCTGGCCAGTCGCGGGGGCTCACGTCTGTTATCCCAGCACTTTGGGAGGCCAACGCAGATGAATCATTTGAAGTCAGGAGTTCGAGACCAGCTTGGCCAACATGGTGAAACCCCCTGTCTGTACCCAAAAAATACAAAAATTAGCCAGGTGTGGTGGTGCACACCTGTAGTCCCAGCTACTTGGGAGGTGAAGGCGTGAGAATTGCTTGAACTCAGGAGGCAGAGGTTGCAGTGAGCCGAGATTGCACCACTGCACTCTAGCCTGGGCAACAGAATGAGATTCCGTCTCAAGAAAAAAAAAAAAAAAAAAAAATATATATATATATATATATATAGAGAGAGAGAGAGAGAGAGAGAGAGATAAATACAGTCTCCTCTTCTTTCTAAATTTATAGATGTCAATTTTTAAGTTAACATGGCAGACTCCTTTTAGGACCCCTCCCTCCCTCACATCTGTTCCTTTCCACCTTGGGTGATTTAAGGGAGCAGCTGCAGCAGCAGAAGGCCAGGCAGATATCACAAATGCCATCACTGGTTATGGACACAGTGGGTTCACAAAACCCCCATCGTTTCCAAGATGGGGCTGATCTCCTCACTCCTTTTCCCATATACAGCCTCAGTTTACACTTAAAGATCCCCTTTCCCCTTCAACTGCTGAATATATTCTGACCAACTGCACTTGTGTAACGCTGGCTTGGGGGAAGGAGAGGGGACACTCACATGTTGGGACCCCGCCCCTTTCCTTGCCTGGGATTGAAGACCTAGAGCCTCTCCTCTTTCTTTCTCTTCCCCAGCAGAGATCAAAGATGGCAGCCCTAGATGCTGGGCGCAGTGACTCACGTCTGTAATCCCAGCACTTTGGGACGCCAAGGTGGGCAGATCACTTGAGGTCAGGAGTTCGAGACCAGACTAGCAAACATGGCGGAAACCCCATCTCTACTAAAAATACAAAAAATTAGCCGGGTGTGGTAGCGTGCGCCTGTAATCCCAGCTACTCAGGAGGCTGAGGCAGGAGAATCGCTTGAGTCTGGGAGGTGGAGGTTGCAGTGAGCTGAGATCACGTCACTGCACTCCAGCCTGGGCAACAGAGTGAGACTCCATCTCAAAAAAAAAAAAAAAAACAACTGGCAACCCTAGCTGAAGTGGAAGGTCTATGCTTCTCTCTGAGGAAATTCTAACCACATGAGGAATTACGTGGTTCGCGGACTCTCCCTGTTACATTGAAAGTCTGTAAGTTATGGAAGTTGCCCATTTACCTCTGACCTTTCAAGTTGCATGAGTGGATTCCCACCAAAAAAAGAAAAAAGAAAATCTTCAGACTGTAGTTTTCAAACTCAGTACAATCACGATAATTCCCATTATTTTCACCTGTTGAGGTTTGGAGTAAAGATCTTCAAAAAGAAAAGAGACCTTTAGAATATATTTCCTCCTGTGCAAGTGGATGCTGTGAGTTTTGTCTTTGAACTTAGAGGGCTCCAACTGACTGGAGGAGGCGGCCATAGGAGGGACTCTGGGATTGTGCCCAGTTTGCCAAAACAAGCCTGAAATCCACCCCCAAAACAAAGTTGAACTTCTATGGTCACTGACAGTTGTCCTTTTTTTTTTTTTTTTTTTTTTTTTTTGAAGCAAAGAAAGAAAGAAAAAAAACCTTCATGCATAACTAGGATATTCGGCAACAGGACATAGTAATACTTACTCCAAAACTTACTCTGTTTTTCTTCTATTTTTGTCATTGCTGAAATGTTTTATAAGACTTTGCTTCAGAGCAAACCAGTTAGAGCCAACCGTGGCCAGTGTGGTAAATTCAGTTCCTCTCTGGTTTCCTGTAGGCCCTTCAGGGAGATCCCTGTCGCCTCTGCTCCCTCCCATCGGTGACACTCTTATCCTATTATAAACCCAGCGTGAAGTCCTTCATCTTTGCCCTGTGTTTTCTAGTGGTGGTGGGGGGGGGGGGGTGTAATTAGGACTCTTTCCTGCCCCACCTGCCATCTCTTTTGTTTGCCCAAGCTGTTCTCCTGGAAAACAGCAGATGGTCGGGGCAAGAACAATAGCTTCGTGCTGCAGAGGTGGCAATGAGGAGTGGAATGAACTGTAAATCCAGAATGGGCGTGGAAAGACTTACTTACCAGAAGGTAGAAGTTCACACTGCCACCTTAGAGTAGAAACCGCATGAAGCCTAGGTTCTACACCCTCCTCTTTCACAATCCGCTCAGGAGTGCCCACGTTGGGGGCAAGGTTGCTGTCACCCACTCTCAGTCTCCCCGGTAGCTGGGACTGACATCTCTTGCATCCTAAAACTTCTGTGAAATGTGAGCTGGTGAGAAATACATGGATTAAGGAAGGAATGATCTAATTTAAATGCAGGAAGGTTGAAAAGAAGCAGGGTGGCCGGGCCTAGTGGCTCACGCCTGTAATCCCAGCACTTTGGGAGGCCGAAGTGGGCAGCTCACCTGAGGTCAGGAGTTCGAGACCAGCCTGACCAACATGGAGAAACCCTGTCTCTATTAAAAATACAAAATTAGCCGGGTGTGGCAGCGCATGCCTGTAATCCCAGCTACTCGGGAGGCTGAGACAGGAGAATTTCTTGAACCCAGCCACCGGAGGTTGCGGTGAGCTGAGATCGCACCATTGCACTCTAGCCTGGGCAACAAGAGCAAAACTCCATCTCAAAAAAGAAAAGAAGCAGAGCCAGGGTACTGATTTTGTGAGCTAAGAGAGGAGATGGGCACAGGGGTGTGGTCATGGGGAATGAGAGGGTGTTAATTGTGCAACTTCACCTCCCTAAAGGGTCAAGAGTCTGGACTTCTTTGAGCCTTGCTTTATATTATGTGGCACCAATTTAAATATTGAGATTGTTTGCATGTAACTGTTTTTTGAGATTATTGAATGGAAACGTGTGTGATTTGAGTCCATCCAATGCTGTAAAAGGATCCAGGCATTGATACTACAGACTGCAGACTTTAGTGGCAGCATCTGGGAGGAGATAAAGTATCCCTGAAGCATCATGACCTCACACCTATAGGATGGAAACCAGGGCCACACCCTCACTACTCTAACGTTTAGCCTTAACTTTAAACCAATTCATTTAGATTTAGCAGCAATATCTGAGTTATCAAGAGTCAGGAAAGGCTTCAAAATGTGAAACATAGGATCTGTTTATAGTAAAAACAGCTAACAATTACACAGTTGAGTGATGATCATGTGCCAGTCATAAGTTTACATAAGTTAACTCCCAACAATCCTATAAGTATGTACTGCTATTATCCCCATTTTGTGGAGTTAGAAACCGAGGCAATAAGAAGGTAGAAGGGGCGCCGGGTGCAGTGGCTCACGCCTGTAATCCCAGCACTTTGGGAGGCTGAAGCGGGCAGATCACGATGTCAGGAGATCGAGACCATCCTGGCTAACACAGTGAAACCCCATCTCTACTAAAAATACAAAAAGTTAGCCAGGCCTGGGGGCAGACGCCTGTAGTCCCAGCTACTTGGGAGGCTGAGGCAGGAGAATGGCATGAACCCAGGAGGCGGAGCTTGCAGTGAGCCGAGATTGCACCACTGCACTCTAGCCTGGGAGACAGAGCGAGACTCCGTCTCAAAAAAAAAAAAAAAAAAAAAAAAAAGAAGGTGGAAGGGCAACGAAGCTCCCTCTGGCTTCCTTTATAGGAGCACAATCCCATTCATGAGGGCTCCCCACTCCATGACCTAGCGACCTCCCAAAGGGCCAACCCCTTAAAACCATCACTTTGAGGGTTAGGTTTCAACATGGATTGGGGGCAGACACAAATATTCAGACTATAGCAAGGTGTCTGGCACATGGCATGATCGGGGGGGCGGGGGCAGTTTCCAAAGACGAAGGCCTGCTGATTGGAGTGCTTACGTGAGCCTCTCCAAGTAACCCAGCCTACTCCCAGCATGCTCCCTGCAGGTTCGTCAGACTTCTTACAGTATGGCTCAGCAACCCAAGTGCCAGTATTCCAGAAAACAAGGTGAAACTGTATCACCTTTTATGACAGCCTCAGAAGTCACATGGCATCACTTCCTCAATACTGTGTGTATTGTCAACATGGTCACCAGCCCACCCAGATGCAAGAAGTAGGATTAGACTACACTTCTTGATGGGGGGTGGAGGGGAGGTGACCAGGTGGCCTTGTAGAATGGCATTGGGATGGGAGATAGTGTTGCACCATTGGAAATGTGCCATGGGTCCAAGAAAATAAATGAGAAACACAGGATCTACTTGCCTGCTAAGAAAACCAATGGCCTTAATACCAAAAACAAACAAAATCATTCATTAAAATATTTGGGGAAAAGGCCAACTTTCCTATATTCTGACCTCTGTAAGGTTTTTTGTGAAAGCTCATAGAATAGGTAGAACAAGAGTTACAGAAATACAGCTAATGAGGCCCTAAAATATGTACTTTAAGCAATTGCAGACAGAGAAACTGAGAAATCTCAGGCCACCGTATTGATAGGAGAGAGCTCTGTAGATGGCATGGAACATGGTTGTGTGAGAATGAATAGGAAATCAGAAAATGCCACCGGGTCAGAATGACAAAAGATGACAGTCTGAACAGGCCCAGGATTGAGGTGTGTTCCTGGCCCTGGATTTCACTGATTCTCTGGTAAGGAGTAATTATTACTTAATACAAGAATAACACTATTAAATATGTAATTACACTGACTTCATAGTATGCTTAAGTTATATTTTTTAGGACTACATGGATTTCTGTAGTTTCTGCTTGCCCATGATACCTGCCTCTTTCTTCTAGTAACAAACTGGGCTGTCCACTTGGGAACTGTTGATTGGTGAGCTGTCAAATGCAGGGCCCACCACTCTCCTCCTCTAAGTTCATGATCCAGGCTAGCTTCATACAATGGTATATGCAATAATTAGTTCAGAATTATGTGTGTGTGTGTGTGTGTGTGATGTTTAATGGGGGACCAGAATCCTTTCTTGGGGATTACCATGGCTGCTTGGAGAGAGAATCTTCTTTTTTTGAGAGTGTGTGTGCTAAGGGTCAGAGGAACCTGGATGTGTTGAGAGACAGAGACTGTAAGAGTAATGACATGACATTGTCTGAACTTTGGGAAACAATTATGTCTGGAGCCAGAGCTACCCCCTGGACTTTCCAGCTAATCGAATCAATGCATTGTCTTTTTGACCTAGGCTAGTTCCAATTGGGATTCTCTCACTAGTATCCATATGGTCCTAATTTCCACATTACTATATAAGCAACACTCCACAGTGTGAATTCTGCCATTCTCATTCAAATCATTTGCCCTCATTGGTTTCTCCTCCTGGTGTAGTGAGACATGGTGCCCTACACCAGTGAGTTCCTATGTCCTAATGCCCGCATGATTCTGGAGTTCAGCCTGAGTAGAAAGGCAAGTGGCAGTCCTCTCTGAGGGTTCAAGCAACTCGAGAATATGTTCTTGGCCTTCAGGGCTGAGCTGATAGTATTACAAACGTCCCTTGTATTACTAGCAGGACTCTAGAGGACTGGGATGATAAAGGGTTATGGGAAATGGTGGTAAGGAAAAAAGACTTGAGAATATCAAGTTCCTTAAAAATGGAAACCATTTTTCTCTGGTGTTGATCTATGCACTCACATTCAGAGTCATTATTTTAAAGATGTTTAAATTTTTATGTAATGAAGTATCAGCCCTGCTCTGAACATGATGTACAGGGTATGAGGCTGACACCTGCCTCAGCCGCCTCCCAGGCTGCCTCCCCATCAGCGGCAGTTCCAGGGCCACTGTCGCGATAAAGACCTCTTCTTACATTTCTATGAAGCTGCAAATAAGTGGCTTTTAATAAAAGCTCTTTATTTCTTGCCTTTTCTTTCCTCTGTATCATTAAGTTTCACTGTATATGCAGAGCCTGGTGCTTGAGGGAGGCATATTTTGGTTCTTATGCTTATCTGCTGACACATTTTAACGGAGGAATAAGACAATTGATTTATTCTTAAGGTCATGGAGGCCACTCCTAATTTTCTGTTATTTTTTTTCAAAATGCATACTTTTTGAAATTTATATATATATGTCTTGTATTTATATATACATAAATTTATACATATAAAATAATAGTACACATGATTTTTTAAAACCACATCTTTTTCTTTATTATTATACTTTAAGTTCTAGGGTACATATGCACAACGTGCAGGTTTGTTACATATGTATACGTGTGCCATGTTGGTGTGCTGCACCCATCAACTTGTCAGCACCCATCAACTCGTCATTTACATCAGTTATAACTCCCAATGCCATCCCTCCCCCCACCGCCACAATAGGCCCTGGTGTGTGATGTTCCCCTTCCTGTGTCCACGTGACCTCATTGTTCAATTCCCATCTATGAGTGAGAACATGCAAAAACCACATCATTTTTAAAAAACTTATAACAAGAAAACCCCTGAGCTTCCTGCTCTAAAATTTCACCTGTTTTACCTAGCTCTTATGGTATTTCTTTTCATATTTCTACATAATATACCCTTTCTATTTCTTATCATCTAAAAATAATAATTTATTTATTTATTTGTTTTGAGATGGTGTCTCGCTGTGTCGCCCAGGCTGGAGTGCAATGGCATGATCTCAGTTCACTGCAACCTTTGCCTCCCAGATTCAAGCGATTTTCCTGCCTCAGGCTCCCGAGTAGCTGGGATTACAGGCACGCACCACCACACTGGCTATTTTTTGTATTTTTAGTAGAGACGGGGTTTCACCATGTTGGTCAGGCTGGTCTTGAACTCCTTACCTCAGTGATCGCCTGTTCTTGCCTCCCAAAGTGCTGGGATTACAGGCATGAGGCACCACGCCCAACCCTATTCTTTATCATTTTAAACAGTATCTTTTGACTTCCTGTTACAATAGATAAAAATTTGTCTCTGTTACTCTTCCTTTGCCACGTTTGTCTCCTTTCATCTGACCAATGTAGTATGTCACAAGTTTTTTAACCTTATTATGACTAGTCGATATTGTCCATTGGTGAGCCAAGAAGCGTAATGTAATGTTTTCCTTTTTGTACAACTGTTTGTTCTTCCTGGAGTTTATTGTCTCATTTTGTTCCCACGCTGGGTTTTCTATGTACCCTTATGTAACTTTTTTCCCAAGTGTGTCATCAGCTCTACCAGGTACCCAGGATATTATTTTCTAAATGCTCAAATGCATTAATAAATAATCAACTTCATTTTTCTCCCTGAAGCCCTCCCTTCCAGACCCTTCTGGTTTCCTGTAACAATTGTGCCACTGTCTTCTACGCACTCCCCTTGTCCATCCTCCGTGCATTATCAAGGTTCTCTGTCTCTCTCTCTGCATTACCTGGGTCTGTGTGGTGTCACACTAAACGCAATAGGATGGCTGTGATCATTTTGGCCAAACATTCTCCCTAACTGCAACCCCAGTGAAAAGTGACTTCTCTCTTCTTTTTTTTTTTTAGACCGAGACTTGCTCTGTCACCAAGGCTGGAGTGCAGTGTCATGATCTTGGCTCGCTGCAACCTCTGCCTTCCGGATTCAACCATGTCCCGCTATGTATTAGTCCGTTTTCACACTGCTGATAAAGACGTACCCAACACTGGGAAGAAAAAAAGGTTTAATTGAACTTACAGTTCCACGTGGCTGGGGAGGCCTCAGAATCATGGAGGGAGGTGAAAGTCACTTCTTACATGGTGGCGGCATGAGGAAAATAAGGAAGATGCAAAAGCAGAAACCCCCGATAAAACCATCAGATCTCATGAGACTTATTCATTACCATGAGAACAGTAAGGGGGAAACTGCCCCCATGATTCAATTATCTCCCACTGGGCCCCTCCCACAACACAAAGGAATTTTGGGAGTACAATTCAAGATGAGATTTGGGTGGGGACACAGAGCCAAACCATATCATTTCCACCTTGGCCCCTTCAAATCTCATGTCCTCACATTTCAAAACCAATTGTGCCTTCCCAGCAGTCCCCCAAAGTCTTATTTCAGCATTAACTCAAAAGTCTACAGTCCAAAGTCTCATCTGAGACAAGGCCAGTCCCTTTCACCTATGAGCCTGTAAAATCAAAAGCAAGTTAGTTACTTCCTAGATACAAAGGCGGGTACAGGTATTGGGTAAATACAGCCATTCCAAATGGGAGAAATTGGCCAAAACAAAGAGGTTACAGTGCTTACGCAAGTCCGAAATCCAGCAGGGCTGGCAATTTTAAAGCTCCAGTATGATCTCCTTTGACTCCATGTCTCACATCCAGGTCACGCTGATGCAAAAGATTGGTTCCCATAGTCTTGGGCAGCTCTGCCTCTGTGGCTTCCCAGGGTACAGCTCCCCTCCTGGCTGTTTTCATGGGCTGGCATTGAATGTCTGTTGCATTTCCAGGTGCACTGTGCAAGGTGTTGGTGGATCTATCATTCTGGAGTCTAGAGGACGGTGGCCCTCTTCTCACATCTCCATTAGGTGGTGCCCCAGTAGGGACTCTGTGTGGGGGCTCTGACCCCACATTTCCCTTCCACACTGCCCTAGCTGAGGTTCTCCATGAAGGCCCTGCCCCTGCAGCAAACTTTTGCCTGGGCATCCAGGCTTTTGCATACATCTTCTGAAATCTAGGTGGAGCTTTCCAAACCTCAATTCTCGACTTCTGTGCACCCACAGGCTCAACACCACGTGGAGGCTGCCAAGGTTGGGGGCTTGCACCCTGTGGAATCATGGGCCGAGCTGTACCTTGGCCCCTTTTAACAACGGCTGGAGTGACTGGGACACAGGGCACCAAGTCTCTAGGCTGCACATAGCATGGGGACCCTGGGTCCAGCCCACAAAACCATTTTTACCTCCTAGGCTTCTGGGTCTGTGATGGGAGGGGCTGCCATGAAGACCTGTGAGATGCTCTGGAGACATTTTCCCCATTGTCTTAGGGATTAACCTTCAGCTTCTTGTTACTTATGAAAATTCTGCAGCCAGCTTGAATTTCTCCTCAAAAAATGAGTTTTTCTTTTCTACTGCATCATCAGGCTGCAAATTTTCCGAACTTTTATGGTCTGTTTCCCTTTTAAAATGGAATGCTTTTAACAGCACCCAAGTCGCCTCTTGAACGCTTTTCTGCTTAGAAACTTCTTCCACCAGATACCCTAAATCATCTCTCTTAAGTTCAAAGTTCCACAAATCTCTAGTGCAGGGGCAAAATGCCACCAGTCTCTTTGCTAAAACATAACAAGAGTCACCTTTGCTCCAGTTCCCAACAAGTTCCTCATCTCCATCTGAGATCACCTCAGCCTTGACCTTATTGTTCATATCACTGTCAGCATTTTTGTTAAAGCCATTCAACAAATCTCTAGGAGGTTCCAAATTTTCGCACATTTTCCTGTCTTCTGAGGCCTCCAAGCTGTTCCAACCTCTGTCTGTTACCCTGTTCCAAAGTCACTTCCACATTTTCAGGTATCTTTTCAGCAACGCCCCACTCTACTGGTACCAATTCACTGTCTTAGTCTATTTTCATGCTGCTGATGAAGACTTACCTGAGACTGGGAAGAAAAAGAGGTTCAATTGGACTTACAGTTCCACATGGCTGGGGAGGCCTCAGAATCATGGTGGGAGCCGAAAGGCACTTCTTACATGGTGGTGGCAAGAGAAAAATCAGGAAGATGCAAAAGTGAAACCCCCCGATAAAACCATCAGATCTCGTGAGACTTATTCACTACCACAAGAACACTATGGGGGAAACTGTCCCCATGATTCAAATTATCTCCCACTGTTCCCTCCCACAACTCGTGGGAATTATGGGAGTACAATTCAAGATGAGATTGGGTGGGGACACAGAGGCAAACTATATCACACTAATTTTTGTATTTTTAGTAGAGATGAGATTTCACCATGTTGGCCAGGCTGGTCTTGAACTCCTGACTTCAAGTGATCCACCTACCTTGGGCTCCTAAGGTGTTGGGATTACAAACCTGAACCACCATGCCTGACCGCAACTTCTGTCTTCCAACATCTATATTCTAACCCCAGGGAAGGATCCAGTTGGCTCTGTGTGGATCAGCGGCCCCTTCTTGAGCAGAAGAAATAGGGGTACTCTGGTGAACCCATGACTGGCATCCCCTGTAAGAAGACATGGAACTAGGGAGAGGTGGGCAGTCCCTGAAAGAAAGGGGCTGAACTGACTCCCCTGGCATGGCCACTTCAGGGCTGAACCAAGAAAAGACAGACAGACGGGCATTCTCTTGGGAACCAGAGGGCCAGGATTCTACTCTTGGTTGCACCTACTGAGTCGTTGCATGACCTTAGGAAAATTAATTGGCCTCTTTGCCTCAGTGTTAATTTCTTTCAAAGGAAGGATCTATATTCAAGTTTGTAATAGAATTGAAGATTCTAAGGTCCTACCCTCTGTCCAGTAAGACACTATAATATGAAGGCTGCTCTGATTTAGACATAGGCATAGGTCACAAGAAAATGATGGAAGTTGTTTTATTGGAAGCTTGTCCAACTCACACTAGGCATAGGTCACAAAACAATGATGGAAAATAAAAGTGAATCCAGAAAGTAAATGGTCCAATACAATAGTTAATATTGATTAAATTTTTACTATGGATGGGCCAGGCATTGTTAAAGGCTTCACTTGAATTAACACATTTTTAATTTTCAAGAACTCATTCTTGTTTTCTTTTCTTTCTTTCTCTTTCTCTTTCTTTCTCTTTCTCTCTTTCTTTTTATTTTATTTTATTTTTTTGACAGAGTCTGGCTCTGTTGCCCAGGCTGGAATGCAGTGGCGACATCTTGGCTCACTGCAACCCCCACCTCCCAAGTTCAAGCCTCGGTCTTCCGAGTGGCTGGGACGATAGGCGCATGCCACCATGCCCTAGTAATTTTTGTATTTTTAGTGTCATCCCTTGGGATCCTCAAAAATAAATAAGCCTAACTGGTGCAGAGGGTCACATCTCTAATCTCAGTGACTCTGTAGGCTGAGGCAGGAGGATCTCTTGAGGCCGGAAGTTCAAGACCAGTCTGGGTAACACAGTGAGACTCGGTCACTACAAAAAATAAACAAACAAATAGACAACTCAGAGAAAAAACAGCAATCTGGTTTTCTTTCTTTCCCACTCTTGGCTTTATTTTTAAAAATGGGTGGGGTGGGAGTGGCTAAGCCAGAAAGACTGCTGCGTGTTCTGCTTTGACAAAAACATAAAAAATTTGTTTTGTTGATTAATTGGAGCTGCAAGCCCAGTAAAGTAACCAAAAGGTTTTAGAGATTGTACCTCTCCATATATTTTTACTTAATTGTCAGATTATTTGGCAAAATTGTCTTTTCATTTCTACATTTCATTTGGCAAGGGTCCTGCTGTTCCTGAAATCTTACCAAGCTTACCAAGCATGAAAGAGGAAGTGTCATCCTTCAGAAGGCGAATTTGTTGACAAGGATGTCTGTGTACCGAGTCCACTTGTAGAGGAAGCCAAGTAATGTATGTGCAGACTCAAGAGCACGGTGAGGAGGAGGAAAGTGGGTAGTGGGATCTTGAAGAGATCTCATTCCCATACTCAGCAAGCACTCATTAAATGGCAACCAAGCATTGTGCCGGACACCCAGGGGAGGCTGGGATCTTTGTCCTTGCCCTCTAGGAGCTCACAGTCAAACATGGAGTATTTTTTGTTTTTAATTTCATTTTAATTTTTTTTGAGACAGAGTCTCAGCCTGTCACCCAGGCTGGAGTGCAGTGGTACACTCTCGGCTCACTGCAACATCCGCCTCCCAGGTTAAAGCGATTCTCCCACCTCAGCCTCCCAAGTAGCTGGATTACAGGCGCCTGCAACCACGCCCAGCTAATTTTTGTATTTTTAGTAGAGATGGAGTTTCACCGTGTTGGCCAGGCTGGTCTGAAACTCCTGACCTCAAGTGATCGCCCCGCCTCGGCCTCCCAAAGTGCTGGGATTACGGGCATGAGCCACCGCGCCCAGCCAAGAATTTGAACAAGTTATGTCTCGGGGTACTAGGTGCAGGGTACTAGGTGCAGTGAGAATAGCGGGCAGAGCTGGGACGGTGGAGAAGCCATCTTGTGAACTCCAGCTTGTCTTGGGTGGTCCAGAATTGCCTCCCCAAGGAGAGCAGGTTGAGGAAGGACCAGTGGGAGCCAGCCAGGCAAGGGGGCAGAAAAGCACAGCCCAGGCAGTGCAAACATAAGGTCAAAGGACAGAGGTGGTGAGTGAGCACAGCTCTATGCAAACTGCAGGCAGGACAGGTGTCAAGAATGTGAGAAGGAGCGAAGCCATCTAATTTGCTAAAATTATTTTTGAAAAATTAAGGAAATGCTAAGTTCTGGTCTAGACCTACTCAGAATCATGAAGTTCTTTTCCACACACACCACCCCCACATCTTTCAGTTCCCTTTATGGCTCTAAGCTGACCTCCTCAATCCCTCTGGCAGCTCCTAAGCCCTCTTGGCACTCCTCCAGTCACCATCTGCTCTTAGAAAGTGCCAAGGTTGGGTGGCACTGAGGTATGAATGACTGAGAGGATAGTGTTGTAATTTGGTTGACTGAGTATGGCACACATTCAAAACACGTTTTACAGTTATTTTATTATTAATAAAATTCAAAACACATTTTATTTATTTATTATTTATTTATTTGTTTGTTTGAGACGGAGTCTCCCTCTGTCGCTCAGGCTGGAGTACCAGATCATATGGTTATGCTACATGTAACTTTTCGAGGAGCCACTACACTGTTTTTCACAGTGGAAAACATTCTCAATGTATGAGTGAGGTTTCCAATTTGGCCACATCCTCTCTAACACTTGTCATTTTCTTTTTTGTTGTTGTTTTTTGTTTTTATAATAGCCATTCTAATGGGTGTGAAGTGGTATCTCATCGTGGTTTCAACTTGCATTTCTCTAATGATTAGAGGTGTGTTGAACATCTTTTTATGTGCTCATTATCCATTTACATAATTTCTTTAGAAAAATTTCTATTAATTTTTTAAAATTTATTTTTAGAGACAAGGTCTCACTCTATTGCCCAGACCAGAGTGCAGTGGCATGATCATAGCTCACTGCAGCCTCAAACTCCTGGGCTCAAGGAATCCTCCTGCCTCAGCCTTCTGAGTAGCTAGTACTACAGGTGCCTGCCACCATGCCCAGTTAAGGTTTTTTAGTTTCCACAGAGACAGGGTCTTGCTATGTTGACCAGGCTCCTGGCTAGTTTTTAAATTTTTGTTTAGGGATAGGGTCTGGCTGTATTGCCCAAGCTGGTCTCAAACTCTTGGCTTCAAGTGATCCTCCTATCTGAGCTTTCCAGGTACCTAGGATTACAGATGCATGCCACCATGTCTGGCTAATTTTAATTTTTTTTTTTTTAGCAATAGGGTCTGACTGTATCACCCTAGCTGGCCTCAAACTCCTGGACTCAGGTCATCCTCCTGCGTCAGACTCCTGAGTAGCTGGGATTACAGGTTTGAGCCACCTTGCCCAGCCATGCAGGTTATTTGACCATCCATCGTCCTTAAAACATTATGCCATCATTGTTGATGTCCATAAAAGTTAGAATTTGAGAAATCCTTATCTTTCCACTTCCTTCCTGCATTGTATCTGAGCATATGTTGCTTCTTATTCACACGAAGCCCCTGAATAACTACAAAAACTTTAATACCAAAATCAGTCAGTGTCAACTTTTCTAATAGAGGACAGTATGTAGAGGTCAATAGGTGCCAATGGCAGCACTTAACTGAGCACTTACAAAGGGCCAGCCTCTACATGCAGTCACTGAATCAACTCTACAAGCCCCATTTTAGGTAAGTACTATTATTATTCCTAATATATAAGTAAGGAAATGGGGCAAAAAGGGTTTAAAGTATCTTGCTCCAGGTCATCCAGCTAATAAATTACATTCTAGGATTTGAACCCAGCTTTTGGGGCCATTTGGAAACCATCCCCTAAAAAAATCACCTCCCAGGAACTCAGTGATTTTTTTGTTTTTCTTTTTGTGAGACAGGGTCTCACTCTGTTGCCCAGGCTGTAGTGCACTGGCACAATCTTGGCTCACTGCAACCTCTGCCTCCCAGGTTCAAGCAATTGTTGTGCTTCAGCCTCCAGAGTAGCTGGGATTCACCATGCTGGCCAGGCTGGTCTCAAACTCCTGACTTCAGGTGATTCGCCCACCTTGGTCTCCCAAAGTGCTGGGATTACAGGCGTGAGCCACCATGCCCAGCTAGAACCCAGCGATTTTTGAAAGCCAACATATGATCTTTTTCTTGGATGAGCAGAGGCTAGAAGTGTGGGCCACCCTGCCACATGCCAGTCCAGGGCATGGGTGAGATGCCACACTTCCAGCATCCCAGTGTGAAGGTGAACAAATGCTGCAAGTGGTGTGAGGCCAAGATCCAAGCTGACATTTCACAGGCAACACTAAGAAATCAAGTGGGACAAGGCTGGAATGGTGAGGGGCAAGGTGTGAAGCCTAAACAGGGAGGAACAGGAGAACCCTCAAGAAGGGTCTGGCACAGCAGGCACACAAGTAGCACAAAGAGCCCTGAAGCTCCCAGCAGGCCCTGGCAGGGGCTTCTGTCTATCCCCACAGTGGGACCTTCAGGCTGCCACTAAACTGTACTTTTAAAAGTGGTTAAAATGGGCTGGGTGTGGTGGCACATGCCTGTAGTCCCAGTACTTTGGGAGGCTGAGGTGGGCAGATCACTTGAGGTCAGGAACTCGAGACCAGCCTGGCCAACATGGTGAAACCCTGCCTCTACTAAAAATACAAAAATTAGCCGGGCATGGTGGCAAACGCCTATAATCCCGGCTGCTTGGGAGGCTGAGACAGGAGAACCGCTTGAACCTGGGCGGAGGTTGCAGTGAGCCGAGATAACACCACTGTACTCTAGCCTGGGCGACAGAGTGAGACTCTGTCTCAAAAAAAGAAAAAGAAAATACATTTTGCAACATGAACCTTGAAAGGCTCTGAATGTTCACATTCCATTTTCAGAGTTCAAATGGTCAAGAAAACCTCATAAAAACAACAACAAAAAAACTCCAATTAAATAGTTGCTGGGAACTACTGGCCAGTTTTTCTTTCTTTCTTCTGATTTGAGTCATATCACAACCCTCATGCAACTAGCTGGAGTAACCACTGTCCCTGGCCTAACTCATTCTGAGTTTTCCAGAGTCATAATCAGGTGGCTTTTGGGCACAACGCTAGGCACTGCCTGTTTTTGGTAGTTCTAAGGTGGATGTTTTGGTGAGTGTGATGATTTGCATCCACATTTCAGCTGAGACCGTTGCTGCAGAGGTCTTTGTTCAGCATGATTTCCAGCTGGCCTCACACCACACTCTCAATTTAGCCATTCATAAATATTTAAGCTCTGAGCCAGGTTCTAGGGATTCTAGATCAGAGTTCCTGCTCTCAAAGAGCTCATGATCTAGGTATTTTAAAAAAATCAATAACTTCGTAATTGTGCAGACATGTGATAAATCAATCACTCATGGTTAGACCAGAAAGCCAATTAGAAATCTCCATGTATATACATCTTTATATTTATGTGATGCTCATGTGCCAAGCATTATTGAGAGTTTTGCACATATTTACTAATGTAACTCCCGTAAGAATCCCACGGGGTAGATACTCGTAGGCGCTCCATTTTACAGATAAGGAAACAGGCACAAAAAGGTTAACTAACTTATGTAAGACCATATGGCTTGTATGAAGGGACACCAGGCAGTCTGGCTCCAAGGTTTGGTCATTAAGTACCACACTAAAAGGCCTCTCATTCAGCTTTTGGAGTAACAACCAACATTACAGGGAACCAAAATCCTAAATGTGAATTAATTGACAGGATTTTAGGCCAAGTACCAACAGCTGTGTTCATAAATATCTTGTGGGAGGAGGGAGGGGAACTGGCTAATTTGTTTTGTGGTTAAAGGACTAAGTAAATTTTGTTTTATTATACCACAAGAAATTAGCCCTGGTATTTTTAGTTTCTAGAATAGACAATTTGTACTTGTCACTGCTCATACGCTTGTTTAGGTAACTTAGGCGCAACAATTTTAAGTCATTTATTTTGTATGAGTAACGTAGCTCTATACACGCAATTGGTGGTTTATGGTTGTAGAAAACTACCCCTCAATGTTAAAAATCTGATTTGGATAAAAGGGATTATTTTCTAAACATGCAGCAGAGTTTGGGAACATTTTTATTATCTTCTGTGAATCATGCATTGGAGAATGGTTGGGCGGTTGAGGGTTGAGACTTAGGTTCAAACTATGCACTAGTACTTCCTGAACCTCAGTTTCCTGGTCTGTAAATTGGAGATAATAACAGTGCCTACCTCATGGGCAAGTGAGGATTAAATGAAGCAATGCATGTAAAAGCCATATATTAAAGCATGTGGCCGGATGCCAGCTGTCAGTAAATGCTTGGCATTAAGTTAACTGTTGTTGCCGGGATAAAGAATCTCACTGGAGTGGCCAAAGACCTGTGTTCTGAGACTAGGGAAAGGGAGGAAAGCGATCCAATTACTTGTCGACATTGCCCTCAGGCTACCGAAGCCACACAAAATTCCAGGCTGTTTCTCACATCTTTCTTTAGTTACGGAACTTCTTTCAAAAGATGGCAAAACATTTCCCATGCAGTCGGTTGTCTCTGCAACTGTGTATTTTGGAGAAAGAGGAAGTGTTCACCAGGATTTTCATTTTCTTCCTTTTTCTTCTGGAAAAAAAAAGGGGCCATCTGACCGGGGGAGTCGGGGGAGAACTTTGTGAGCGCCTTTTCATTGTTGGGTTGTTTATTCTACTGTTAACTACTCCCATATTTTTTCCTTTGGATAAATCATTCTATAAGAGGACAGTTTGGTCAATAATGCACATATTCGCGCCCCCAAAGTAAACTGTGAGTTCTAAGTAAGCGTAACCCTGTTCTGCTGACCCAGGGAGAAGATTAGAAAATCTCCCCAGTCTGGTAAACAGGCCCTAGGCCGACAGCTCCATCTGGACTCCAGGCTCGCCCACCCCGGCCGTGACTGAGCAGGATAGCGCAGCAACCTTCTCGCGGGGGAAACCGCACCGACTCCTCGCCCTCATCAGCCGGCCCTCCGGGATTGTGCTTCCCATTCAACAGGCCTTCGATGTAAAGTGCCAGGGAGGCCGCCGGAACCGCCCAAGTGGAATTCCCAGCCTCGGGAACGCGCCTGGATCCCAGGAGTAGCTTCCCGCCCCGCGGCCTAGCCCCAAACGCCTCCGCACATCTCTGGCCCGCGACCCCGACGGCGTGCGGAGGACCCGCCCCTCTAGGCTCAGCTCCTCCCCTCCCCGGCCTCTGATTGGCTGTTCGACGCGTCAGTCGGTGCCAATCCCCGCCCTGCGACTCCGCCGCCCTCCCCAGCCCGCCGCGGGGAAGCGAGCCTGGGCGCCGGCAGGCGGCCGTCGCGTCTGACAGACCACTGCAGACCTCGGGCAGAGGCCCAACGCCTGTCCGCGGCGCGGCCAGCATGGCGGCGCCAAGGAGCCCCACGCGGGCAAGGGAGCGGGAGCGGTCTCACGCCCCCGCCGCAGGTGAGCCTGGGGCCGGGCCGGGCAGGGCCGGGCGGGGGGCGCGGGCAGGGACCGTCAGGGCGGGCGGGGTTGCGGGCAGCCTGGGACGCGCCCTCCTCTGTGGCCGCCGGTGCCGCTCAGCGGGGGCTAGGAGTCCTGGAGCCGGAGCGCGCCCTTGAGCCGGGCGGGAGTGGGGCGGGGCTGCACCACCACTCGGGGGTCGAGCCAGTGTCGGGGACGGGGTTGCATTTGAATAAGGGAGGCCAGGCAGCTTAGGTCGCTTGTCCGGGCGGGAAACGCAGGTTCCTGGAGGAAAGCCGGTCTTTGGGGTCGGGGTTCCCTCAGAGCCGCGAGGGAAGCCTAGGCAGCGGCGGAGGTCGCGCCCTGCGCCTGGGAGCGGGCCCGGGGTGAGTGGACCAGCGGGGCCCCGTATCCTCTCGGGGAGCTCGACTCGCTGACGGAGGGAGTTACGTTTCGCGCCCTGCTGGCAGAGGATGTGGCGCACACCTTCGCGGCACTCGAGACTTGCTAACAACACAGAATACTCTAGCTGAAAAAAAACTCACCCAGACGGGACCGGGCGCGGTGGCACACGCCTGTAATCCCAGCACTTTGGGAGGCCGAGGCGGGCGGATCACGAGGTCAGGAGTTCGAGACCAGCCTGGCCAGCACAGTGAAACCCTGTCTCTACTAAAAATACAAAAAATTAGCAGGCGCCTGTAGTCCCAGCTACTCGGGAGGCTGCGGCGGCCGAGGCCGGAGAATTGCTTGAACCCGGCGGGCGGAGGTTGCAGTGAGCCGAGATTGCACCACTGCACTCCCAGCCTGGGCGGCAGAGTGAGACTCCGTCTAAAAAAAAAAAAATCACCCAACAAGGGCAGCAGCACAGCCTGGGAGTTCAGGCACTGGGTCTTGAAGTCTTCTCCTGCTTCCTCGATAGCAGGGTCCTCTCCCAGGGTCCTCTCCCCCTCTGAAGTCCACATAGGATGTCTTCCTAACCAGCCCCGAGAAAGAAGCATAGCTGCTTCTTGGTTTTGAAGGAACACATGCCCGTGTCTATATTTGTCTGGAGCCCACTAGTGAATTTTGGGAGGATGCCGGTTCCCAAACACAGAGTTTGGGCTGCAGGAACTGCAGTGATTATGGCAAATTGGCAGTTGCGGGGATTGCTTATGAATTGCTGTTCTTGGTCCCAGCATGAGCTTTTAATTCACACAGCAAACTGTTGGGTGCAGTGGAGACAGCACCTTTCTGGGAGTCAGAGGACATCATTCTGATGTGTCCTTATCCATAAAATGAAGGCCTCCGGTTAGCTGATCCAGGCAACCTTTCCCAGTGGAGAACTCTGTCCTACCTCCCACTCTCAAAAGTTTGGAGAGTGAACTCATTTTTAAAAACCTTTCTGCACCTTGGGTTATTATAAAATTAGCCACATATTTCCTATGGGTGTATTCGTTTGAACCTTTTATTATGTTATTTTCTTTTCTCCTCCCTGCCTTAGTTTGGCAGAGAAACAAAAATTGGAAATGGAGGCAGGAGCACAGCTGGAAAGGCTGGTTTGGGAGGCAGAAAGGTGCCTACTCCGGGCTTAACATCATCACCCGGAATTTTTCCTTTCTCTGCACCAAGCTCAATGCATGCCAGTGCTGCGAGCCCGGGTAGGCATTCTTTCCTCTGCTCCAGTTGTGGGATCTGCAGTTGGTGTGCAGCAGAGGAAGAATGTGATTCAAGGATCAGATTATGGAAAACTTTTTTTCTCCAAAACATAACTTCTGACGACTTACAAGCATAGTTTCCCTTCTTTGCCAGTGGTATTTGGCAAAACAAAAATAAAACCAGTTTTAAAATCAGTTGTCAAAGCTAGTATAGGGACAACATTTTTAGCTTTCGAACAGCAAGTAACACTTGACAATAAAACCAGACAACAGAAGAAAACCCACAGAAGAGGTTTTTTTGTTTGTTTGATTTTTACTATTTCTTCTTTAAAGTGTTAGGGTATGTTAGGATATTGAGAATCATGGACTAAGCATCTCTGCATAATACTATCCAGAAGACTGTGTGAATCAGAATGTTAGATGCATGGAAGAAGCATTGGAAGTTCACTTAGTGCAGTGCCTGGAGAAGACGCTGTCATCTATTAGGAAGGCAGGGCGAGATGGTCATAGAGTGGAATAAGCTCACAGTCGCCAGCACACCTTAGGCAGACCACTGTGTTTGCAGGGAGAATGTGTGCACCCCACACTCTTCCTTGCTCTTCTGACATGTGGCCAGACTCGGACCATTAACTGCCTTGATTGGCTCAGCTCTGCTGTGGTTCTCTCCACCACTGTCCATCTGTTCAGTGGTAGCATTCACATTTCAGCCATGATTTCAGGAACCACAGGACTCATTGGAGTTTCTTAGGGGCTGGTGTTGGGGGAATAGGAATGCCCGGTGTGGAACAGCGGACCCACTCCAGCTGTACTTGGAGTTGCTCTGCTTTTTTGTTTCTGTATACTTTTATGTTTGTTTTGTTGTTTTTTGCTGTTCTAGGTAAGGTTTTGTTTGGAGGAAAGAGTTTAATGCTAAATCAGACATTTAAAAATAATGGTAATGGCTAATGTTTTTTGGTGCTTCTTGTGTCTTAGTTCATTTATTACATGGAAAATGCTTAGAACTGGTTGGTTGTAGTTCCGAGTAAGCACTCAAATGTTAGCTGCTGCTACTGTTATTAATATTACCTTCTACTATGAAGTAGCTGTTATTTTTTAATCTTATTTTAAGAAACCAAGTCACACACAAACTTGTACAAGGTTACTCACCTCCCACGTAGATGTGTCTGCTAAATGAAAGGTGTATTCCTCGATATCCTGGATTTTGTTAATCCAAAGCCATTCAAGTAGGCGCAACTGTATGTATGATGCAGATGTTTTTGAGCCACCATAAGCAGCCTTTGGCCTGTTCCCATGGGCAGTGGCAGATAATCACCAGGCAGGCAGGTGAATTTACCTGGTGGAACTTCTGTGTTCAAAAGGAGAGTAGGCAGGTGGACCTGTTAATGACCCAGTGATTGGTCAGGTGGCAAGAGGAACGATGAGAAGTGTGGGCGCAAGCATTCTCTCCACATGGGTTGTCAAAAGTGTGCTGAGAATTGTGACCTTATTCTAGAACAAGTGCCTTTAAGGTCTTTACTCTCGAGGAGGAAAAGAAGGAGTAGGGGGGCACTGGTGGTAGACAGTGTGTGCCAAGGAAAAGAGGCCTGAGAGCTGCTGGTTACAACTAGCAGCTGCTAGTTGTAACTGTCAAGAGAAATATTTCCCGTCTCTAAAAAATAGTTTGAGGGCTGTGGGGGAAAAAAGCACTGCAGTTAAAGGCACCCACAACAGAATACTTAAAACCAAGTGGTCCATAGTTGATTTTGTTGTTGTTGTTTTGCCACCCGTTTGTCCTATTATACTTCTTTTTTTTTTTTTTTTTTTTTTTTTTTTT